>NC_030387.2:18132408-18171028 GCF_001625215.2 Daucus carota subsp. sativus | reverse complement strand
TTTCAAAACCATTATAAAATTATAGTATGACAAAGCACCCTCGTCAAGTTGTAATGCATACAAATAAAAAATTTAAGTGTACCACACAGATATTTCTTGTATTATCACTAATTTAACTAAATAAATTATCTTTCTATCTATTATATTCTAGAGGAACTGCAATTCCATCATGGGTAGATTTTAAAAATTGATTTAAATATAATTATATTATCAAAGTGAAAGTGGACTTATGCTTGTTGGATTATTTTTTACTAAAAATATTTTGGTTGTGGTTATATTTATATTTTTACTATAATATTAAATGTAATTTATAATAAATAAATTTTCATTAAACTTTATGTTTGTATATTCATTATCAAAAGAGATATTTAACTAATAATATCACAAATATATGATGTGATTTATATTAATTTTTTAATTATTAGAACTTTGCTTCCTTTCAAATTGCATGTATTTGAGCATATTCTATAATGGTCAAATCTAATATGTATCCATACATGACACATTGCAAGCATGATTAATTTTTGTCACCGTCTTCTTTTTGATTGAAAAGTTGGTAAATAATGAGAAAATGCTCCGGTACTCTTTCATTCTGTCTAGCAAGCTTCCCGCCTCAAGGTAAATGTAATATATTTGGTAGTTCATGAAATTTTTAGCCTATGGTGAATTTCTCTTTGCTCTATGCTCTGTGATTTTGTTTATCAGTTAAACCATATGTAATTTTTTGTTGGTCTCTTCTTAATTTTAAGTATTGATGTAGTGAAAAATCATTTATAGGTGGATTTACAAAAATTTGAATAATTGAAAACAGATGTAGCATTATATTCATGATTTTATGTAGTTCAGGATTATGTAACCTGCAATTTTTTATTTTTTTTTTGTTTATAGCATTATTATATGTATACCCATACCTAGGTAAAACAAAGTGCCAATTTTTAGTTGAATTTGCATTGTTGTTTTCACAAATAGTTCCTTTTAAGCATATAAACTTCATGTGAACTGTTAGGACCTCACACTCTATTAAATGATAACTAATGATTTTTTATAAAAGTAAATGCAAAGCATCTTCATTTTGTGTAATATATTATTATCATTAATCTATCATTCCACTGCTCATGATCATTATCTTTGAGAAATGTTTTGAGAATCATAACAATATTTTAGTTTTATACACAAGAGTTCATCTTTTACAAACTTGAGTAGCTGAATCTGCACACTTGCAAAGTTTTATTCGTGTTCTCTGTGTTTCTCATCATAAATTTTAAATCGATTATTATAATTTATATGTTTGAACTATAATGTTACTTTCGCCTTTTGGACCAATTACACAAGTCTTGATTCTAATTAAAAAGCGTAACTCATATATTGTCAATATAGCACAATAATGAAGATTAATATAAGCAGCTAATGTAAGTATAAAATTATAGCTTTTACCGATTATCACCCAACACTAATATTGGTTATAATGTCCATCATTATTAACTAGTTTAGTGTTTAATCTAATGGATTTTTTTATCAAGATATTCTTATTAAATGATTTATTTAATAATTTTAATGATACCTTGTTCACCTAATCTTAAAGCTAAAACTTCAATTAATCAAATATTGTCCCATCATAATGAGTACATGTCATGGTTAAAGTGGCTTATTATATTTTCACTATATGGCACCTTCATCCCAAGCCTGTTACACTAACGCAACTTGGTGATTGTCTGCACATCCCTCCCCACTACAACGGCATGCAGTGGCGGATCTAGAAAGTTTTATGTTGGGGACACTAAAAATTTTAACATACAAATTATGTAAGAAGATGTAATCAAAGGCATCCGTTCATTAACAAACAAGCGGTTTATATCTTAAACATATAGTTATATATTTAAACATATAGTTATCATAATGAGACTCTTCTGATATGGATTCAGGTGTACACAGAAAATGAAATGGCAGAGGTTTCGCCACTCTTCAATAATATTTATGATATACATGAAGATAATTATATAAAAAGTAAAAAAAATAAAATTAATGAGGGGTCATGTGCCCCAGGGCCTTCAGGTAGATCCCCCTCTTCCCGCATGCTTCCATAAAAGTACCTACGAGCCAAATTTATGTGTCGGGTCAATCACCTTTAAAATTAAAATATTTATAATAAAGGAATATATTATTATTTTAACGAGACCCTATAACTCCCCTTTTCGAAGGCCGTGTCATCTCCTTCACTTTGATGCTTGCAACTCTTTTTGTTTAATTCTCATGTATAGTTTTTTGTCGATATATATAACAGATTTTTTTCATCAACTGTATCCATATCACTTAAATATCTTAAGACAATAATTAATTATTTGTGTTGGTTGTATGAACATATAAATTTTAATTTTACTCGATTAATAAATAACCATTTCCATTTATCATGTGTATGACCCTCTTAATCTCTAACAGATTGATAATGTGTATATGAGGATGAATGTATATAAATTAATTGATAATCTGTACATATGAAATATATATGATAAAAATCTGATATCAATTTTTTTTTAATCTTTAAATCATATATATCTTTAATTCTTAAAATCAATTAAATTAATAGGAATAAAATCATATATCAAATTTTGTGGTCTGTAGTACGTAGTACCAACATATTGTAACATTGAGATGCAGATACATATGACTATGATTAAACCATTATCTAAGGCTTGTTCTAGTTATTAATCTTGTTTTTGCTTTAAATTTGCTTTTGGATTAATTTTCCCGTGTTTAAGAGGAAATGAATCTTCTGATTCATATCCTATATGCATATCCTCTAAGTTATTCTAATATATATGTGATCTCATACTAATAGTAACCAACTATTTTATTACATGACTTGATTTACCTAACTAGCATGTTTCTCGTCTTCCACTTTTGTGCTATACATAAGAAATTCATTTTATCTACTCATCTAAGTAGTTTACTGTATGAAACAAAGCTTGAATTGTAGTTTATATTAAATACTTTATAGAAGTTCATGTTTCCGCTAGGTGTTGTTAGTAATCAGAAGGGACGACAATGCACAACCTTAATATTAATTAAGATGAACTTCTGAGATTATAAATATTTATTTTTCCTTTAGAAATATACCATGCTTAATGAGGTACAGGGACTAAATGTTGTGCTGATGATACAGATAACAATGATGCCGAAACGACAAGCATTATGTTGTCAAACACCAGGCAGAGAAGGAAATCAACTAGTAATGACAGCAGACACAGAGCATGGGCCAGTTTAATACCTGAACTGCTTATTCAAATTCTTATGAAATTGGGAATTGTTGAGCTGTTGGCCTGCGCAGGTGTTTGCAAGGAGTGGAGATCGTCACCAAGGACCATAGATCAACTCTCTTGCAAAACCAAAAACCTTTAGCACTTGTTGTATCAAAGTTCGCTAAAAGAGGGTGTTTTCTTACATACATATTGATGGAACAAGATACAACACATTGCTACCAAATTTCTCTTCAGATGGCTTATGGGCTTTTCTTGTGGCTACTTGATCATGCAGAGTCATACGAACATTACTCTTAAGCCTCTTATTACCAGGCATGAAATTATATTTCCTGAGATAACCAGTTCTCAAACGACATATAAGCAAAGCCGTCCTCTTTTACTCAGAAAAGGTTTCAGAGAATCTGTTGATAGTTTTTAATAAACTTTATTGGCAAGTATATGTATCTCTGACTTCTAGACCTGAATGGCACTGGATTGCACTCATTGGCTGTCGTAAAGAGCTGTGGATATGGCATATTTGGACGGAAATATACTGGTCTTAAATAGGGATGCCGCTATTGGGATCTAACTTACGACCACATTTTGGTATTTCCCCATCAAATTGACGACCAGAACAAAGTGCATTGTCTGGAAGAAGTCATGAACTAGCGAACTTTATCTTTGGAATTTTCTGTTACATCTTGTACTTCTTAATATTGTACACCGAACTTATTTGCATCTGAATCACATTGAACAATGTCTGTAGATTTGACATTTGAGATTTTGGTAACGATTGAAATATGTCAGAATGGTTTGGTAAATTTCTGTACTAGCTCGCTGGGGCCTGCACCTCACCTAGTGGTCCCCTTTTAGAGGTCTCAGAGTATTTTCAACAATCCAAAATCTTAGTTAAATAGAAAAAAAAGATACTAAAAGTAAAACTTATAAAGATTGTGTAGAAGCATCTTACTCTTGTTAATCAAATGTCCTGAAGTTAATATATTTGAGAAACCTCTATACCTGTCGTTGTTACCCTGTAGTTGCTACCATGAATAGAATATTCTATTTATAAAGAAATAACAACACCCAATTTTTAGAATATAGATAATCATTATAGCTAATCGTACCAGGGAACATGGTCTTTAATATAATTTTAGCCAATTATTTTAGCGCTGACACGATTTAAAATGCTGTTATAATATTTTTTATTTCTTACAAATATGTTAGGCAAAGTTGTACCTAAAACAATTAAAAAACATAATAATTATAGTATTATTGTATTAGCTAAATTATGATTTATAAATTGATGGTGAGATTTTTTAATAAGAAATAATTTTATATTTTTCTTCATTGATTTTGTTACTCTTATTTTGGTGTTGGGGTTCACACCGACTACAATGAATTTTGCTTTAATTTTATATGCATACCCCTCTAAATTATTCTAATATATATATATATATATATATATATATATATATATATATATATATATATATATAAGTTGTCATACTAAATAGTAATTAACTATTTTCTTAAAGACTTGATATACCTGAGTAGAGTGTTTCTCGTCTTCCATTTTTATGCTATACGTATGAGATTATTTGTCTCTACTCATCTAAGTAGTTAATTACTGTATAAATAAAGCATTGATTTGTAGCTGATATTAAGTTCATTTTTCGGCTAGGTGTTCTTAGTAATTAGAAGGGCAACAATGCACAAGCTTAATATCAGGTCGAAATTTCTGAGACTATAAATATTTATTCTGCTTTAAGAAATATACCATGCTTAGTGGGGTACAGGGACTAAATGTTGTGCTGATCAGGATACAGATTAAAACGAATGTCGAATTGACAAGCATCATGTTGTCAAACACCAGGCAGAGAAGGGAATCAGGGAATCACCTAGTAATGACAGCGGACACAATTAAAACGAATGCCGAATTGACAAGCATCATGTTGTCAAACACTAGGCAGAGAAGGGAAACAGGGAATCACCTAGTAATGACAGCAGACACATACCATGGGCTAGTTTAATACCTGAACTGCTTATTCAAATTCTTATGAAATTGGAAATTATTGAGATGTTGGCTTTGGTAGTTGTTTGCAAGGATTGGAGATGGGTCACCAAGGAACATAGATCAACACTCTTACAAAAGTAAAAACCATTAAAACTTGTTGTATTAAAGTTGGCTAGATGAAAAGGGTGTTTCTTACCTAATTAACATTTTTTATAAAACAAGATATAAGATATTGCTATTGAATTTAGCTTGGAGATGGCTTATGGGGTTTTATTGATACACCTATTGTGCACAAATAACAGGCATTTTAAAAATTAATATGTTCTTATAAAAATTCGTTCTTAGCCTAAACATATTTTGAATTTGACATAAGTAATTTCTTAGATAATTTATTCGGAAGAGTTTACTTTTATATTTTAATGTACATATTTATATTTATTATATTATCTTTTCAAAATTTAAAGTTTAAAGAGGTCGGTTTTAGTAATTTTATTAGACCGGGATAGTTTAGTCAATTTACTTCCAAACCCTAAAATATTGCATATAAATATACATTACCTGTGTCTTGCAACTCAACCCGCCGCTCCTCTTTTCTTTCTCGCCCCCTTTGTTAATTAGCTTACATCTTTCTCCTAACAGGGTGGCTCCCAAGCATTTAGCTTCTGGGCCTATATAAATCTTTAATCTATATACATCTCAGTCGGGCTAGAGTGACCAACTAAACTACCACAAGGGGATTTTACTACCTAATTCGAAGGAAAATGTTGTCAAAATCATTAAGGTATCCATTTTGTAATTTAATCACTCACATCTTGTTTCAAATTTTTGTATGTGTATATGATTATGTACAAATATGTTACAAGTTTCTCATGGCTCATCATGAGCCATCTTTGTTTCTTCTAAATTTAATGTTTAATTTATGTATAATTTTCTTTTAAATTTTCTTATGACGTCTATATAGTAGATCCATAATCAAAAAAGTTTTTGTGATTTTTCCAGAAGAAAGTAACATAGCTTATATATTTTTATAGATATTTTTCTCTCACCAAAGATTTTAGACGATCTACCAATAATTTTCAAGAATTAATATTCTAAAAACGTTTAATATTAAACGTACATGTGTATTTCAATTATTGTTTCTTTTGAATTTATTTTACATATTATTTTACCATTTTTTGAAACATTATAGAAACAAGCATTTGTATTTTAATTGAATAATATTTTTAATGGAGTCGCTTAAAACAAAGATTACAATAATAGAGCAAGTAGAAATCTCATGTATTTTGATATTGATACTAAAATAATTATTTGTATTCTGATAAGAATAATTTTTATAGTCTTTCAAAACCATTATAAAATTATAGTATGACAAAAGCACCCTCGTCAAGTTGTAATGCATACAATATAAAAATTTAAGTGTACCACACAGATATTTCTTGTATTATCACTAATTTAACTAAATAAATTATCTTTCTATCTATTATATTCTAGAGGAACTGCAATTCCATCATGGTTAGATTTTAAAAATTGATTTAAATATAATTATATTATCAAAGTGAAAGTGGACTTATTCTTGTTGGATTATATTTTACTAAAAATTATTTTAGTTGTGGTTATATTTATATTTTTTACTATAATATTTAAATGTAAATTATAATAAATAAATTTTCATTAAACTTTATGTTTGTATATTCATTATCAAAAGAGATATTTAACTAATAATATCACAAATATATGATGTGATTTATATTTAATTTTTTAATTATTAGAACTTTTGCTTCCTTTCAAATTGCATGTATTTGAGCATATTCTTATAATGGTCAAATCTAATATGTATCCATACATGACACATTGCAGCATGATTAATTTTTGTCACCTCTTTTGATTGAAAAGTTGGTAAATAATGAAGAAAATGCTCCGGTACTCTTTCATTCTGTCTAGCAAGCTTCCCGCCTCAAGGTAAATGTAATATATTTGGTAGTTCATGAAATTTTTAGCCTATGATGAATTTCTCTTTGCTCTATGCTCTGTGATTTTGTTTATCAGTTAAACCATTATGTAATTTTTTGTTGGTCTCTTCTTAATTTTAAGTATTGATGTAGTGAAAAATCATTTATAGGTGGATTTACAAAAATTTGAATAATTGAAAACAGATGTAGCATTATATTCATGATTTTATGTAGTTCAGGATTATGTAACCTGCAATTTTTATTTTTTTTTTGTTTATAGCATTATTATATGTATACCCATACCTAGGTAAAACAAAGTGCCAATTATTAGTTGAATTTGCATTGTTGTTTTCACAAATAGTTTCCTTTTAAGCATATAAACTTCATGTGAACTGTTAGGACCTCACACTCTATTAAATGATAACTAATGATTTTTTATAAAAGTAAATGCAAAGCATCTTCATTTTGTGTAATATATTATTATCATTAATCTATCATTCCACTGCTCATGATCATTATCTTTGAGAAATGTTTTGAGAATCATAACAATATTTTAGTTTTATACACAAGAGTTCATCTTTTACAAACTTGAGTAGCTGAATCTGCACACTTGCAAAGTTTTATTCGTGTTCTCTGTGTTTCTCATCATAAATTTTAAATCGATTATTATAATTTATATGTTTGAACTATAATGTTACTTTCGCCTTTTGGACCAATTACACAAGTCTTGATTCTAATTAAAAAGCGTAACTCATATATTGTCAATATAGCACAATAATGAAAGATTAATATAAGCAGCTAATGTAAGTATAAAATTATAGCTTTTACCGATTATCACCCAACACTAATATTGGTTATAATGTCCATCATTATTAACTAGTTTAGTGTTTAATCTAATGGATTTTTTTATCAAGATATTCTTATTAAATGATTTATTTAATAATTTTAATGATACCTTGTTCACCTAATCTTAAAGCTAAAACTTCAATTAATCAAATATTGTCCCATCATAATGAGTACATGTCATGGTTAAAGTGGCTTATTATATTTTCACTATATGGCACCTTCATCCCAAGCCTGTTACACTAACGCAACTTGGTGATTGTCTGCACATCCCTCCCCACTACAACGGCATGCAGTCGCGGATCTAGAAAGTTTTATGTTGGGGACACTAAAAATTTTAACATACAAATTATGTAAGAAGATGTAATCAAAGGCATCCGTTCATTAACAGACAAGCGGTTTATATCTTAAACATATAGTTATTATATTTAAACATATAGTTATCATAATGAGACTCTTCTGATATGGATTCAGGTGTACACAGAAAATGAAATGGCAGAGGTATCGCCACTCTTCAATAATATTTATGATATACATGAAGATAATTATATAAAAATAAAAAAAATAAAATTAATGAGGGGTCATGTGCCCCAGGGCCTTCAGGTAGATCCCCCTCTTCCCGCATGCTTCCATAAAAGTACCTACGAGCCAAATTTATGTGTCGGGTCAATCACCTTTAAAATTAAAATATTCATAATAAAGGAATATATTATTATTTTAACGAGACCCCCTATAACTCCCCTTTTCGAAGGCCGTGTCATCTCCTTCACTTTGATGCTTGCAACTCTTTTGTTTAATTCTCATGTATAGTTTTTTGTCGATATATATAACAGATTTTTTTCATCAACTGTATCCATATCACTTAAATATCTTAAGACAATAATTAATTATTTGTGTTGGTTGTATGAACATATAAATTTTAATTTTACTCGATTAATAAATAACCATTTCCATTTATCATGTGTATGACCCTCTTAATCTCTAACAGATTGATAATGTGTATACGAGGATGAATGTATATAAATTAATTGATAATCTGTACATATGAAATATATATGAATAAAAATCTGATATCAATTTTTTTTTAATCTTTAAATCATATATATCTTTAATTCTTAAAATCAATTAAATTAATAGGAATAAAAATCATATATCAAAATTTTGTGGTCTGTAGTACGTAGTACCAAACATATTGTAACATTGAGGATGCAGGATACATATGACTATGATTAAACCATTATCTAAGGCTTGTTCTAAGTTATTAATCTTGTTTTTGCTTTAAATTTGCTTTTGGATTAATTTTCCCGTGTTTAAGAGGAAATGAATCTTCTGATTCATATCCTATATGCATATCCCTCTAAATTATTCTAATATATATGTGATCTCATACTAAATAGTAACCAACTATTTTATTACATGACTTGATTTACCTAACTAGCATGTTTCTCGTCTTCCACTTTTGTGCTATACATAAGAAATTCATTTTTATCTACTCATCTAAGTAGTTTACTGTATGAAACAAAGCATTGAATTGTAGTTTATATTAAATACTTTATAGAAGTTCATGTTTCCGCTAGGTGTTGTTAGTAATCAGAAGGGACGACAATGCACAACCTTAATATTAATTAAGATGAACTTCTGAGATTATAAATATTTATTTTTCCTTTAGAAATATACCATGCTTAATGAGGTACAGGGACTAAATGTTGTGCTGATGATACAGATAACAATGAATGCCGAAACGACAAGCATTATGTTGTCAAACACCAGGCAGAGAAGGAAATCAACTAGTAATGACAGCAGACACAGAGCATGGGCCAGTTTAATACCTGAACTGCTTATTCAAATTCTTATGAAATTGGGAATTGTTGAGCTGTTGGCCTGCGCAGGTGTTTGCAAGGAGTGGAGATCGGTCACCAAGGACCATAGATCAACTCTCTTGCAAAACCAAAAACCTTTAGCACTTGTTGTATCAAAGTTCGCTAAAAGAGGGTGTTTCTTACATAACATATTTGATGGAACAAGATACAACACATTGCTACCAAATTTCTCTTCCAGATGGCTTATGGGCTTTTCTTGTGGCTACTTGATCATGCAGAGTCATACGAACATTACTCTTAAGCATCTTATTACCAGGCATGAAATTATATTTCCTGAGATACCAGTTCTCAAACGACATATAAGCAAAGCCGTCCTCTTTTACTCAGAAAAGGTTTCAGAGAATCTGTTGATAGTTGTTAATAAACTTTATTGGCAAGTATATGTATCTCTGACTTCTAGACCTGAATGGCACTGGATTGCACTCATTGGCTGTCGTAAAGAGCTTGTGGATATGGCATATTTGGACGGAAATATACTGGTCTTAAATAGGGATGCCGCTATTGGGATCTAACTTACGACCACATTTTTGGTATTTTCCCCATCAAATTGACGACCAGAACAAAGTGCATTGTCTGGAAGAAGTCATGAACTAGCGAACTTTATCTTTGCAATTTTCTGTTACATCTTGTACTTCTTAATATTGTACCCCGAACTTATTTGCATCTGAATCACATTGAACAATGTCTGTAGATTTGACATTTGAGATTTTGGTAACGATTGAAATATGTCAGAATGGTTTGGTAAATTTCTGTACTAGCTCGCTGGGGCCTGCACCTCACCTAGTGGTCCCCTTTTAGAGGTCTCAGAGTATTTTCAACAATCCAAAATCTTAGTTAAATAGAAAAAAAAGATACTAAAAGTAAAACTTATAAAGATTGTGTAGAAGCATCTTACTCTTGTTAATCAAATGTCCTGAAGTTAATATATTTGAGAAACCTCTATACCTGTCGTTGTTACCCTGTAGTTGTTACCATGAATAGAATATTCTATTTATAAAGAAATAACAACACCCAATTTTTAGAATATAGATAATAATTATAGCTAATCATACCAGGGAACATGGTCTTTAATATAATTTTAGCCAATTATTTTAGCGCTGACACGATTTAAAATGCTGTTATAATATTTTTTATTTCTTACAAATATGTTAGGCAAAGTTGTACCTAAAACAATTAAAAAACATAATAATTATAGTATTATTGTATTAGTTAAATTATGATTTATAAATTGATGGTGAGATTTTTTAATAAGAAAATAATTTTATATTTTTCTTCATTGATTTTGTTACTCTTATTTTGGTGTTGGGGTTCACACCGACTACAATGAATTTTGCTTTAATTTTATATGCATACCCCTCTAAATTATTCTAATATATATATATATATATATATATATATAAGTTGTCATACTAAATAGTAATTAACTATTTTCTTAAAGACTTGATATACCTGAGTAGCGTGTTTCTCGTCTTCCATTTTTATGCTATATGTATGAGATTATTTGTCTCTACTCATCTAAGTAGTTAATTACTATATAAATAAAGCATTGATTTGTAGCTGATATTAAGTTCATTTTTCGGCTAGGTGTTCTTAGTAATTAGAAGGGCAACAATGCACAAGCTTAATATCAGGTTGAAATTTCTGAGACTATAAATATTTATTCTGCTTTAAGAAATATACCATGCTTAGTGGGGTACAGGGACTAAATGTTGTGCTGATCAGGATATAGATTAAAACGAATGCCGAATTGACAAGCATCATGTTGTCAAACACCAGGCAGAGAAGGGAATCAGGGAATCACCTAGTAATGACAGCAGACACATACCATGGGCTAGTTTAATACCTGAACTGCTTATTCAAATTCTTATGAAATTGGAAATTATTGAGATGTTGGCTTTGGTAGTTGTTTGCAAGGATTGGAGATGTCACCAAGGAACATAGATCAACACTCTTACAAAAGTAAAAACCATTGACACTTGTTGTATTAAAGTTCGCTAGATGAAAAGGGTGTTTCTTACCTAATTAACATTTTTTATAAAACAAGATATAAGATATTGCTATTGAATTTAGCTTGGAGATGGCTTATGGGGTTTTATTGAAACACCTATTGTGCACAAATAACAGGCATTTTAAAAAATTAATATGTTCTTATAAAAATTCGTTCTTAGCCTAAACATATTTTGAATTTGACATAAGTAATTTCTTAGATAATTTATTCGGAAGAGTTTACTTTTATATTTTAATGTACATATTTATATTTATTATATTATCTTTTCAAATTTTAAAGTTTAAAGAGGTCGGTTTTAGTAATTTTATTAGACCGGGATAGTTTAGTCAATTTACTTCCAAACCCTAAAATATTGCATATAAATATACATTACCTGTGTCTTGCAACTCAACCCGCCGCTCCTCTTTTCTTTCTCGCCCCCTTTGTTAATTAGCTTACATCTTTCTCCTAACAGGGTGGCTCTCAAGCATTTAGCTTCTGGGCCTATATAAATCTTTAATCTATATACATCTCAGTCGGGCTAGAGTGACCAAGTAAACTACCACAAGGGGATTTTACTACCTAATTCGAAGGAAAATGTTGTCAAAATCATTAAGGTATCCATTTTGTAATTTAATCACTCACATCTTGTTTCAAATTTTTGTATGTGTATATGATTATGTACAAATATGTTACAAGTTTCTCATGGCTCATCATGAGCCATCTTTGTTTCTTCTAAATTTAATGTTTAATTTATGTATAATTTTCTTTTAAATTTTCTTATGACGTCTATATAGTAGATCCATAATCAAAAAAGTTTTTGTGATTTTTCCAGAAGAAAGTAACATAGCTTATATATTTTTATAGATATTTTTCTCTCACCAAAGATTTTAGACGATCTACCAATAATTTTCAAGAATTAATATTCTAAAAACGTTTAATATTAAACGTACATGTGTATTTCAATTATTGTTTCTTTTGAATTTATTTTACATATTATTTTACCATTTTTTGAAACATTATAGAAACAAGCATTTGTATTTTAATTGAATAATATTTTTAATGGAGTCACCTAAAACAAAGATTACAATAATAGAGCAAGTAGAAATCTCATGTATTTTGATATTGATACTAAAATAATTATTTGTATTCTGATAAGAATAATTTTTATAGTCTTTCAAAACCATTATAAAATTATAGTATGACAAAAGCACCCTCGTCAAGTTGTAATGCATACAATATAAAAATTTAAGTGTACCACACAGATATTACTTGTATTATCACTAATTTAACTAAATAAATTATCTTTCTATCTATTATATTCTAGAGGAACAGCAATTCCATCATGGTTAGATTTTAAAAATTGATTTAAATATAATTATATTATCAAAGTGAAAGTGGACTTATTCTTGTTGGATTATATTTTACTAAAAATTATTTTAGTTGTGGTTATATTTATATTTTTTACTATAATATTTAAATGTAAATTATAATAAATAAATTTTCATTAAACTTTATGTTTGTATATTCATTATCAAAAGAGATATTTAACTAATAATATCACAAATATATGATGTGATTTATATTTAATTTTTTAATTATTAGAACTTTTGCTTCCTTTCAAATTGCATGTATTTGAGCATATTCTTATAATGGTCAAATCTAATATGTATCCATACATGACACATTGCAGCATGATTAATTTTTGTCACCTCTTTTTGATTGAAAAGTTGGTAAATAATGAAGAAAATGCTCCGGTACTCTTTCATTCTGTCTAGCAAGCTTCCCGCCTCAAGGTAAATGTAATATATTTGGTAGTTCATGAAATTTTTAGCCTATGGTGAATTTCTCTTTGCTCTATGCTCTGTGATTTTGTTTATCAGTTAAACCATATGTAATTTTTTGTTGGTCTCTTCTTAATTTTAAGTATTGATGTAGTGAAAAATCATTTATAGGTGGATTTACAAAAATTTGAATAATTGAAAACAGATGTAGCATTATATTCATGATTTTATGTAGTTCAGGATTATGTAACCTGCAATTTTTTATTTTTTTTGTTTATAGCATTATTATATGTATACCCATACCTAGGTAAAACAAAGTGCCAATTTTTAGTTGAATTTGCATTGTTGTTTTCACAAATAGTTTCCTTTTAAGCATATAAACTTCATGTGAACTGTTAGGACCTCACACTCTATTAAATGATAACTAATGATTTTTTATAAAAGTAAATGCAAAGCATCTTCATTTTGTGTAATATATTATTATCATTAATCTATCATTCCACTGCTCATGATCATTATCTTTGAGAAATGTTTTGAGAATCGTAACAATATTTTAGTTTTATACACAAGAGTTCATCTTTTACAAACTTGAGTAGCTGAATCTGCACACTTGCAAAGTTTTATTCGTGTTCTCTGTGTTTCTCATCATAAATTTTAAATCGATTATTATAATTTATATGTTTGAACTATAATGTTACTTTCCCCTTTTGGACCAATTACACAAGTCTTGATTCTAATTAAAAAGCGTAACTCATATATTGTCAATATAGCACAATAATGAAGATTAATATAAGCAGCTAATGTAAGTATAAAATTATAGCTTTTACCGATTATCACCCAACACTAATATTGGTTATAATGTCCATCATTATTAACTAGTTTAGTGTTTAATCTAATGGATTTTTTTATCAAGATATTCTTATTAAATGATTTATTTAATAATTTTAATGATACCTTGTTCACCTAATCTTAAAGCTAAAACTTCAATTAATCAAATATTGTCCCATCATAATGAGTACATGTCATGGTTAAAGTGGCTTATTATATTTTCACTATATGACACCTTCATCCCAAGCCTGTTACACTAACGCAACTTGGTGATTGTCTGCACATCCCTCCCCACTAAAACGGCATGCAGTGGCGGATCTAGAAAGTTTTATGTTGGGGACACTAAAAATTTTAACATACAAATTATGTAAGAAGATGTAATCAAAGGCATCCGTTCATTAACAAACAAGCGGTTTATATCTTAAACATATAGTTATTATAATGAGACTCTTCTGATATGGATTCAGGTGTACACAGAAAATGAAATGGCAGAGGTTTCGCCACTCTTCAATAATATTTATGATATACATGAAGATAATTATATAAAAAGTAAAAAAAATAAAATTAATGAGGGGTCATGTGCCCCAGGGCCTTCAGGTAGATCCCCTTCTTCCCGCATGCTTCCATAAAAGTACCTACGAGCCAAATTTATGTGTCGGGTCAATCACCTTTAAAATTAAAATATTTATAAAAAAGGAATTTGTTATTATTTTAACGAGACATCCTATAACTCCCCTTTTCGAAGGCCGTGTCATCTCCTTCACTTTGATGCTTGCAACTCTTTTTGTTTAATTCTCATGTATAGTTTTTTGTCGATATATATAACAGATTTTTTTCATCAACTGTATCCATATCACTTAAATATCTTAAGACAATAATTAATTATTTGTGTTGGTTGTATGAACATATAAATTTTAATTTTACTCGATTAATAAATAACCATTTCCATTTATCATGTGTATGACCCTCTTAATCTCTAACAGATTGATAATGTGTATATGAGGATGAATGTATATAAATTAATTGATAATCTGTACATATGAAATATATATGAATAAAAATCTGATATCAATTTTTTTTTAATCTTTAAATCATATATATCTTTAATTCTTAAAATCAATTAAATTAATAGGAATAAAAATCATATATCAAAATTTTGTGGTCTGTAGTACGTAGTACCAAACATATTGTAACATTGAGGATGCAGGATACATATGACTATGATTAAACCATTATCTAAGGCTTGTTCTAAGTTATTAATCTTGTTTTTGCTTTAAATTTGCTTTTGGATTAATTTTCCCGTGTTTAAGAGGAAATGAATCTTCTGATTCATATCCTATATGCATATCCCTCTAAATTATTCTAATATATATGTGATCTCATACTAAATAGTAACCAACTATTTTATTACATGACTTGATTTACCTAACTAGCATGTTTCTCGTCTTCCACTTTTGTGCTATACATAAGAAATTCATTTTTATCTACTCATCTAAGTAGTTTACTGTATGAAACAAAGCATTGAATTGTAGTTTATATTAAATACTTTATAGAAGTTCATGTTTCCGCTAGGTGTTGTTAGTAATCAGAAGGGACGACAATGCACAACCTTAATATTAAGATGAACTTCTGAGATTATAAATATTTATTTTTCCTTTAGAAATATACCATGCTTAATGAGGTACATGGACTAAATGTTGTGCTGATGATACAGATAACAATGAATGCCGAAACGACAAGCATTATGTTGTCAAACACCAGGCAGAGAAGGAAATCAACTAGTAATGACAGCAGACACAGAGCATGGGCCAGTTTAATACCTGAACTGCTTATTCAAATTCTTATGAAATTGGGAATTGTTGAGCTGTTGGCCTGCGCAGGTGTTTGCAAGGAGTGGAGATCGGTCACCAAGGACCATAGATCAACTCTCTTGCAAAACCAAAAACCTTTAGCACTTGTTGTATCAAAGTTCGCTAAAAGAGGGTGTTTCTTACATAACATATTTGATGGAACAAGATACAACACATTGCTACCAAATTTCTCTTCCAGATGGCTTATGGGCTTTTCTTGTGGCTACTTGATCATGCAGAGTCATACGAACATTACTCTTAAGCATCTTATTACCAGGCATGAAATTATATTTCCTGAGATACCAGTTCTCAAACGACATATAAGCAAAGCCGTCCTCTTTTACTCAGAAAAGGTTTCAGAGAATCTGTTGATAGTTGTTAATAAACTTTATTGGCAAGTATATGTATCTCTGACTTCTAGACCTGAGTGGCACTGGATTGCACTCATTGGCTGTCGTAAAGAGCTTGTGGATATGGCATATTTCGACGGAAATATACTGGTCTTAAATAGGGATGCCGCTATTGGGATCTAACTTACGACCACATTTTTGGTATTTTCCCCATCAAATTGACGACCAGAACAAAGTGCATTGTCTGGAAGAAGTCATGAACTAGCGAACTTTATCTTTGCAATTTTCTGTTACATCTTGTACTTCTTAATATTGTACCCCGAACTTATTTGCATCTGAATCACATTGAACAATGTCTGTAGATTTGACATTTGAGATTTTGGTAACGATTGAAATATGTCAGAATGGTTTGGTAAATTTCTGTACTAGCTCGCTGGGGCCTGCACCTCACCTAGTGGTCCCCTTTTAGAGGTCTCAGAGTATTTTCAACAATCCAAAATCTTAGTTAAATAGAAAAAAAAGATACTAAAAGTAAAACTTATAAAGATTGTGTAGAAGCATCTTACTCTTGTTAATCAAATGTCCTGAAGTTAATATATTTGAGAAACCTCTATACCTGTCGTTGTTACCCTGTAGTTGTTACCATGAATAGAATATTCTATTTATAAAGAAATAACAACACCCAATTTTTAGAATATAGATAATAATTATAGCTAATCATACCAGGGAACATGGTCTTTAATATAATTTTAGCCAATTATTTTAGCGCTGACACGATTTAAAATGCTGTTATAATATTTTTTATTTCTTACAAATATGTTAGGCAAAGTTGTACCTAAAACAATTAAAAAACATAATAATTATAGTATTATTGTATTAGTTAAATTATGATTTATAAATTGATGGTGAGATTTTTTAATAAGAAAATAATTTTATATTTTTCTTCATTGATTTTGTTACTCTTATTTTGGTGTTGGGGTTCACACCGACTACAATGAATTTTGCTTTAATTTTATATGCATACCCCTCTAAATTATTCTAATATATATATATATATATATATATATATATATATATATATATATATATATATATATAAGTTGTCATACTAAATAGTAATTAACTATTTTCTTAAAGACTTGATATACCTGAGTAGCGTGTTTCTCGTCTTCCATTTTTATGCTATATGTATGAGATTATTTGTCTCTACTCATCTAAGTAGTTAATTACTATATAAATAAAGCATTGATTTGTAGCTCATATTAAGTTCATTTTTCGGCTAGGTGTTCTTAGTAATTAGAAGGGCAACAATGCACAAGCTTAATATCAGGTTGAAATTTCTGAGACTATAAATATTTATTCTGCTTTAAGAAATATACCATGCTTAGTGGGGTACAGGGACTAAATGTTGTGCTGATCAGGATATAGATTAAAACGAATGCCGAATTGACAAGCATCATGTTGTCAAACACCAGGCAGAGAAGGGAATCAGGGAATCACCTAGTAATGACAGCAGACACATACCATGGGCTAGTTTAATACCTGAACTGCTTATTCAAATTCTTATGAAATTGGAAATTATTGAGATGTTGGCTTTGGTAGTTGTTTGCAAGGATTGGAGATGGGTCACCAAGGAACATAGATCAACACTCTTACAAAAGTAAAAACCATTGACACTTGTTGTATTAAAGTTCGCCAGATGAAAAGGGTGTTTCTTACCTAATTAACATTTTTTATAAAACAAGATATAAGATATTGCTATTGAATTTAGCTTGGAGATGGCTTATGGGGTTTTATTGAAACACCTATTGTGCACAAATAACAGGCATTTTAAAAAATTAATATGTTCTTATAAAAATTCGTTCTTAGCCTAAACATATTTTGAATTTGACATAAGTAATTTCTTAGATAATTTATTCGGAAGAGTTTACTTTTATATTTTAATGTACATATTTATATTTATTATATTATCTTTTCAAATTTTAAAGTTTAAAGAGGTCGGTTTTAGTAATTTTATTAGACCGGGATAGTTTAGTCAATTTACTTCCAAACCCTAAAATATTGCATATAAATATACATTACCTGTGTCTTGCAACTCAACCCGCCGCTCCTCTTTTCTTTCTCGCCCCCTTTGTTAATTAGCTTACATCTTTCTCCTAACAGGGTGGCTCTCAAGCATTTAGCTTCTGGGCCTATATAAATCTTTAATCTATATACATCTCAGTCGGGCTAGAGTGACCAAGTAAACTACCACAAGGGGATTTTACTACCTAATTCGAAGGAAAATGTTGTCAAAATCATTAAGGTATCCATTTTGTAATTTAATCACTCACATCTTGTTTCAAATTTTTGTATGTGTATATGATTATGTACAAATATGTTACAAGTTTCTCATGGCTCATCATGAGCCATCTTTGTTTCTTCTAAATTTAATGTTTAATTTATGTATAATTTTCTTTTAAATTTTCTTATGACGTCTATATAGTAGATCCATAATCAAAAAAGTTTTTGTGATTTTTCCAGAAGAAAGTAACATAGCTTATATATTTTTATAGATATTTTTCTCTCACCAAAGATTTTAGACGATCTACCAATAATTTTCAAGAATTAATATTCTAAAAACGTTTAATATTAAACGTACATGTGTATTTCAATTATTGTTTCTTTTGAATTTATTTTACATATTATTTTACCATTTTTTGAAACATTATAGAAACAAGCATTTGTATTTTAATTGAATAATATTTTTAATGGAGTCACCTAAAACAAAGATTACAATAATAGAGCAAGTAGAAATCTCATGTATTTTGATATTGATACTAAAATAATTATTTGTATTCTGATAAGAATAATTTTTATAGTCTTTCAAAACCATTATAAAATTATAGTATGACAAAAACACCCTCGTCAAGTTGTAATGCATACAATATAAAAATTTAAGTGTACCACACAGATATTACTTGTATTATCACTAATTTAACTAAATAAATTATCTTTCTATCTATTATATTCTAGAGGAACAGCAATTCCATCATGGTTAGATTTTAAAAATTGATTTAAATATAATTATATTATCAAAGTGAAAGTGGACTTATTCTTGTTGGATTATATTTTACTAAAAATTATTTTAGTTGTGGTTATATTTATATTTTTTACTATAATATTTAAATGTAAATTATAATAAATAAATTTTCATTAAACTTTATGTTTGTATATTCATTATCAAAAGAGATATTTAACTAATAATATCACAAATATATGATGTGATTTATATTTAATTTTTTAATTATTAGAACTTTTGCTTCCTTTCAAATTGCATGTATTTGAGCATATTCTTATAATGGTCAAATCTAATATGTATCCATACATGACACATTGCAGCATGATTAATTTTTGTCACCTCTTTTTGATTGAAAAGTTGGTAAATAATGAAGAAAATGCTCCGGTACTCTTTCATTCTGTCTAGCAAGCTTCCCGCCTCAAGGTAAATGTAATATATTTGGTAGTTCATGAAATTTTTAGCCTATGGTGAATTTCTCTTTGCTCTATGCTCTGTGATTTTGTTTATCAGTTAAACCATATGTAATTTTTTGTTGGTCTCTTCTTAATTTTAAGTATTGATGTAGTGAAAAATCATTTATAGGTGGATTTACAAAAATTTGAATAATTGAAAACAGATGTAGCATTATATTCATGATTTTATGTAGTTCAGGATTATGTAACCTGCAATTTTTTATTTTTTTTGTTTATAGCATTATTATATGTATACCCATACCTAGGTAAAACAAAGTGCCAATTTTTAGTTGAATTTGCATTGTTGTTTTCACAAATAGTTTCCTTTTAAGCATATAAACTTCATGTGAACTGTTAGGACCTCACACTCTATTAAATGATAACTAATGATTTTTTATAAAAGTAAATGCAAAGCATCTTCATTTTGTGTAATATATTATTATCATTAATCTATCATTCCACTGCTCATGATCATTATCTTTGAGAAATGTTTTGAGAATCGTAACAATATTTTAGTTTTATACACAAGAGTTCATCTTTTACAAACTTGAGTAGCTGAATCTGCACACTTGCAAAGTTTTATTCGTGTTCTCTGTGTTTCTCATCATAAATTTTAAATCGATTATTATAATTTATATGTTTGAACTATAATGTTACTTTCCCCTTTTGGACCAATTACACAAGTCTTGATTCTAATTAAAAAGCGTAACTCATATATTGTCAATATAGCACAATAATGAAGATTAATATAAGCAGCTAATGTAAGTATAAAATTATAGCTTTTACCGATTATCACCCAACACTAATATTGGTTATAATGTCCATCATTATTAACTAGTTTAGTGTTTAATCTAATGGATTTTTTTATCAAGATATTCTTATTAAATGATTTATTTAATAATTTTAATGATACCTTGTTCACCTAATCTTAAAGCTAAAACTTCAATTAATCAAATATTGTCCCATCATAATGAGTACATGTCATGGTTAAAGTGGCTTATTATATTTTCACTATATGACACCTTCATCCCAAGCCTGTTACACTAACGCAACTTGGTGATTGTCTGCACATCCCTCCCCACTAAAACGGCATGCAGTGGCGGATCTAGAAAGTTTTATGCTGGGGACACTAAAAATTTTAACATACAAATTATGTAAGAAGATGTAATCAAAGGCATCCGTTCATTAACAAACAAGCGGTTTATATCTTAAACATATAGTTATTATAATGAGACTCTTCTGATATGGATTCAGGTGTACACATAAAATGAAATGGCAGAGGTTTCGCCACTCTTCAATAATATTTATGATATACATGAAGATAATTATATAAAAAGTAAAAAAAATAAAATTAATGAGGGGTCATGTGCCCCAGGGCCTTCAGGTAGATCCCCTTCTTCCCGCATGCTTCCATAAAAGTACCTACGAGCCAAATTTATGTGTCGGGTCAATCACCTTTAAAATTAAAATATTTATAAAAAAGGAATTTGTTATTATTTTAACGAGACATCCTATAACTCCCCTTTTCGAAGGCCGTGTCATCTCCTTCACTTTGATGCTTGCAACTCTTTTTGTTTAATTCTCATGTATAGTTTTTTGTCGATATATATAACAGATTTTTTTCATCAACTATATCCATATCACTTAAATATCTTAAGACAATAATTAATTATTTGTGTTGGTTGTATGAACATATAAATTTTAATTTTACTCGATTAATAAATAACCATTTCCATTTATCATGTGTATGACCCTCTTAATCTCTAACAGATTGATAATGTGTATATGAGGATGAATGTATATAAATTAATTGATAATCTGTACATATGAAATATATATGAATAAAAATCTGATATCAATTTTTTTTTAATCTTTAAATCATATATATCTTTAATTCTTAAAATCAATTAAATTAATAGGAATAAAAATCATATATCAAAATTTTGTGGTCTGTAGTACGTAGTACCAAACATATTGTAACATTGAGGATGCAGGATACATATGACTATGATTAAACCATTATCTAAGGCTTGTTCTAAGTTATTAATCTTGTTTTTGCTTTAAATTTGCTTTTGGATTAATTTTCCCGTGTTTAAGAGGAAATGAATCTTCTGATTCATATCCTATATGCATATCCCTCTAAATTATTCTAATATATATGTGATCTCATACTAAATAGTAACCAACTATTTTATTACATGACTTGATTTACCTAACTAGCATGTTTCTCGTCTTCCACTTTTGTGCTATACATAAGAAATTCATTTTTATCTACTCATCTAAGTAGTTTACTGTATGAAACAAAGCATTGAATTGTAGTTTATATTAAATACTTTATAGAAGTTCATGTTTCCGCTAGGTGTTGTTAGTAATCAGAAGGGACGACAATGCACAACCTTAATATTAAGATGAACTTCTGAGATTATAAATATTTATTTTTCCTTTAGAAATATACCATGCTTAATGAGGTACATGGACTAAATGTTGTGCTGATGATACAGATAACAATGAATGCCGAAACGACAAGCATTATGTTGTCAAACACCAGGCAGAGAAGGAAATCAACTAGTAATGACAGCAGACACAGAGCATGGGCCAGTTTAATACCTGAACTGCTTATTCAAATCTTATGAAATTGGGAATTGTTGAGCTGTTGGCCTGCGCAGGTGTTTGCAAGGAGTGGAGATCGGTCACCAAGGACCATAGATCAACTCTCTTGCAAAACCAAAAACCTTTAGCACTTGTTGTATCAAAGTTCGCTAAAAGAGGGTGTTTCTTACATAACATATTGATGGAACAAGATACAACACATTGCTACCAAATTTCTCTTCCAGATGGCTTATGGGCTTTTCTTGTGGCTACTTGATCATGCAGAGTCATACGAACATTACTCTTAAGCATCTTATTACCAGGCATGAAATTATATTTCCTGAGATACCAAGTTCTCAAACGACATATAAGCAAAGCCGTCCTCTTTTACTCAGAAAAGGTTTCAGAGAATCTGTTGATAGTTGTTAATAAACTTTATTGGCAAGTATATGTATCTCTGACTTCTAGACCTGAGTGGCACTGGATTGCACTCATGGCTGTCGTAAAGAGCTTGTGGATATGGCATATTTCGACGGAAATATACTGGTCTTAAATAGGGATGCCGCTATTGGGATCTAACTTACGACCACATTTTTGGTATTTTCCCCATCAAATTGACGACCAGAACAAAGTGCATTGTCTGGAAGAAGTCATGAACTAGCGAACTTTATCTTTGCAATTTTCTGTTACATCTTGTACTTCTTAATATTGTACCCCGAACTTATTTGCATCTGAATCACATTGAACAATGTCTGTAGATTTGACATTTGAGATTTTGGTAACGATTGAAATATGTCAGAATGGTTTGGTAATTTCTTTCTACTAGCTCGCTGGGGCCTGCACCTCACCTAGTGGTCCCCTTTTAGAGGTCTCAGAGTATTTTCAACAATCCAAAATCTTAGTTAAATAGAAAAAAAAGATACTAAAGTAAAACTTATAAAGATTGGTAGAGCACTTACTCTTGTTAATCAAATGTCCTGAAGTTAATATATTTGAGAACCTCTTATACCTGTCGTTGTTACCCTTGTAGTGTTACCATGAATAGAATATTCTATTTATAAAGAAATAACACCACCAATTTTTAGAATATAGATAATCATTATAGCTAATCATACCAGGTAAAATGGTCTTTAATATAATTTATCAATTATTTTAGCGCTGACGATTTAAAATGCTGTTATAATATTTTTTATTTCTTACAAATATGTTAGGCAAAGTTGTACCTAAAACAATTAAAAAACATAATAATTATAGTATTATTGTATTAGTTAAATTATGATTTATAAATTGATGGTGAGATTTTTTAATAAGAAAATAATTTTATATTTTTCTTCATTGATTTTGTTACTCTTATTTTGGTGTTGGGGTTCACACCGACTACAATGAATTTTGCTTTAATTTTATATGCATACCCCTCTAAATTATTCTAATATATATATATATATATATATATATATATATATTGTCATACTAAATAGTAATTAACTATTTCTTAAAGACTTGATATACCTGAGTAGCGTGTTTCTCGTCTTCCATTTTTATGCTATATGTATGAGATTATTTGTCTCTACTCATCTAAGTAGTTAATTACTATATAAATAAAGCATTGATTTGTAGCTATATTAAGTTCATTTTTCGGCTAGGTGTTCTTAGTAATTAGAAGGGCAACAATGCACAAGCTTAATATCAGGTTGAAATTTCTGAGACTATAAATATTTATTCTGCTTTAAGAAATATACCATGCTTAGTGGGGTACAGTTCATGTTTCGGCTAGTGTCTTAGTAATTAGAAGGCAACAATGCACAAGCTTAATATCAGGTTGAAATTTCTGAGACTATAAATATTTATTCTGCTTTAAGAAATATACCATGCTAGTGGGGTACAGGGACTAAATGTTGTGCTGATCAGGATACAGATTAAAACGAATGCCGAATTGACAAGCATCATGTTGTCAAACACCAGGCAGAGAAGGGAATCAGGGAATCACCTAGTAATGACAGCAGACACATACCATGGGCTAGTTTAATACCTGAACTGCTTATTCAAATTCTTATGAAATTGGAAATTATTGAGATGTTGGCTTTGGTAGTTGTTTGCAAGGATTGGAGATGGGTCACCAAGGAACATAGATCAACACTCTTACAAAAGTAAAAACCATTGACACTTGTTGTATTAAAGTTCGCTAGATGAAAAGGGTGTTTCTTACCTAATTAACATTTTTTATAAAACAAGATATAAGATATTGCTATTGAATTTAGCTTGGAGATGGCTTATGGGGTTTTATTGATACACCTATTGTGCACAAATAACAGGCATTTTAAAAAATTAATATGTTCTTATAAAAATTCGTTCTTAGCCTAAACATATTTTGAATTTGACATAAGTAATTTCTTAGATAATTTATTCGGAAGAGTTTACTTTTATATTTTAATGTACATATTTATATTTATTATATTATCTTTTCAAATTTTAAAGTTTAAAGAGGTCGGTTTTAGTAATTTTATTAGACCGGGATAGTTTAGTCAATTTACTTCCAAACCCTAAAATATTGCATATAAATATACATTACCTGTGTCTTGCAACTCAACCCGCCGCTCCTCTTTTCTTTCTCGCCCCCTTTGTTAATTAGCTTACATCTTTCTCCTAACAGGGTGGCTCCCAAGCATTTAGCTTCTGGGCCTATATAAATCTTTAATCTATATACATCTCAGTCGGGCTAGAGTGACCAAGTAAACTACCACAAGGGGATTTTACTACCTAATTCGAAGGAAAATGTTGTCAAAATCATTAAGGTATCCATTTTGTAATTTAATCACTCACATCTTGTTTCAAATTTTTGTATGTGTATATGATTATGTACAAATATGTTACAAGTTTCTCATGGCTCATCATGAGCCATCTTTGTTTCTTCTAAATTTAATGTTTAATTTATGTATAATTTTCTTTTAAATTTTCTTATGACGTCTATATAGTAGATCCATAATCAAAAAAGTTTTTGTGATTTTTCCAGAAGAAAGTAACATAGCTTATATATTTTTATAGATATTTTTCTCTCACCAAAGATTTTAGACGATCTACCAATAATTTTCAAGAATTAATATTCTAAAAACGTTTAATATTAAACGTACATGTGTATTTCAATTATTGTTTCTTTTGAATTTATTTTACATATTATTTTACCATTTTTTGAAACATTATAGAAACAAGCATTTGTATTTTAATTGAATAATATTTTTAATGGAGTCGCCTAAAACAAAGATTACAATAATAGAGCAAGTAGAAATCTCATGTATTTTGATATTGATACTAAAATAATTATTTGTATTCTGATAAGAATAATTTTTATAGTCTTTCAAAACCATTATAAAATTATAGTATGACAAAAGCACCCTCGTCAAGTTGTAATGCATACAATATAAAAATTTAAGTGTACCACACAGATATTTCTTGTATTATCACTAATTTAACTAAATAAATTATCTTTCTATCTATTATATTCTAGAGGAACTGCAATTCCATCATGGTTAGATTTTAAAAATTGATTTAAATATAATTATATTATCAAAGTGAAAGTGGACTTATTCTTGTTGGATTATATTTTACTAAAAATTATTTTAGTTGTGGTTATATTTATATTTTTTACTATAATATTTAAATGTAAATTATAATAAATAAATTTTCATTAAACTTTATGTTTGTATATTCATTATCAAAAGAGATATTTAACTAATAATATCACAAATATATGATGTGATTTATATTTAATTTTTTAATTATTAGAACTTTTGCTTCCTTTCAAATTGCATGTATTTGAGCATATTCTTATAATGGTCAAATCTAATATGTATCCATACATGACACATTGCAGCATGATTAATTTTTGTCACCTCTTTTTGATTGAAAAGTTGGTAAATAATGAAGAAAATGCTCCGGTACTCTTTCATTCTGTCTAGCAAGCTTCCCGCCTCAAGGTAATGTAATATATTTGGTAGTTCATGAAATTTTTAGCCTATGGTGAATTTCTCTTTGCTCTATGCTCTGTGATTTTGTTTATCAGTTAAACCATATGTAATTTTTTGTTGGTCTCTTCTTAATTTTAAGTATTGATGTAGTGAAAAATCATTTATAGGTGGATTTACAAAAATTTGAATAATTGAAAACAGATGTAGCATTATATTCATGATTTTATGTAGTTCAGGATTATGTAACCTGCAATTTTTTATTTTTTTTTGTTTATAGCATTATTATATGTATACCCATACCTAGGTAAAACAAAGTGCCAATTTTTAGTTGAATTTGCATTGTTGTTTTCACAAATAGTTTCCTTTTAAGCATATAAACTTCATGTGAACTGTTAGGACCTCACACTCTATTAAATGATAACTAATGATTTTTTATAAAAGTAAATGCAAAGCATCTTCATTTTGTGTAATATATTATTATCATTAATCTATCATTCCACTGCTCATGATCATTATCTTTGAGAAATGTTTTGAGAATCATAACAATATTTTAGTTTTATACACAAGAGTTCATCTTTTACAAACTTGAGTAGCTGAATCTGCACACTTGCAAAGTTTTATTCGTGTTCTCTGTGTTTCTCATCATAAATTTTAAATCGATTATTATAATTTATATGTTTGAACTATAATGTTACTTTCGCCTTTTGGACCAATTACACAAGTCTTGATTCTAATTAAAAAGCGTAACTCATATATGTCAATATAGCACAATAATGAAGTTAATATAAGCAGCTAATGTAAGTATAAAATTATAGCTTTTACCGATTATCAATGAAGATTAATATAAGCAGCTAATGTAAGTATAAAATTATAGCTTTTACCGATTATCACCCAACACTAATATTGGTTATAATGTCCATCATTATTAACTAGTTTAGTGTTTAATCTAATGGATTTTTTTATCAAGATATTCTTATTAAATGATTTATTTAATAATTTTAATGATACCTTGTTCACCTAATCTTAAAGCTAAAACTTCAATTAATCAAATATTGTCCCATCATAATGAGTACATGTCATGGTTAAAGTGGCTTATTATATTTTCACTATATGGCACCTTCATCCCAAGCCTGTTACACTAACGCAACTTGGTGATTGTCTGCACATCCCTCCCCACTACAACGGCATGCAGTCGCGGATCTAGAAAGTTTTATGTTGGGACACTAAAAATTTTAACATACAAATTATGTAAGAAGATGTAATCAAAGGCATCCGTTCATTAACAGACAAGCGGTTTATATCTTAAACATATAGTTATTATATTTAAACATATAGTTATCATAATGAGACTCTTCTGATATGGATTCAGGTGTACACAGAAAATGAAATGGCAGAGGTTTCGCCACTCTTCAATAATATTTATGATATACATGAAGATAATTATATAAAATAAAAAAAATAAAATTAATGAGGGGTCATGTGCCCCAGGGCCTTCAGGTAGATCCCCCTCTTCCCGCATGCTTCCATAAAAGTACCTACGAGCCAAATTTATGTGTCGGGTCAATCACCTTTAAAATTAAAATATTTATAATAAAGGAATATATTATTATTTTAACGAGACCCCCTATAACTCCCCTTTTCGAAGGCCGTGTCATCTCCTTCACTTTGATGCTTGCAACTCTTTTTGTTTAATTCTCATGTATAGTTTTTTGTCGATATATATAACAGATTTTTTTCATCAACTGTATCCATATCACTTAAATATCTTAAGACAATAATTAATTATTTGTGTTGGTTGTATGAACATATAAATTTTAATTTTACTCGATTAATAAATAACCATTTCCATTTATCATGTGTATGACCCTCTTAATCTCTAACAGATTGATAATGTGTATATGAGGATGAATGTATATAAATTAATTGATAATCTGTACATATGAAATATATGAATAAAAATCTGATATCAATTTTTTTTAATCTTTAAATCATATATATCTTTAATTCTTAAAATCAATTAAATTAATAGGAATAAAAATCATATATCAAAATTTTGTGGTCTGTAGTACGTAGTACCAAACATATTGTAACATTGAGGATGCAGGATACATATGACTATGATTAAAACCATTATCTAAGGCTTGTTCTAAGTTATTAATCTTGTTTTTGCTTTAAATTTGTTTTGGATTAATTTTCCCGTGTTAAGAGGAAATGAATCTTCTGATTCATATCCTATATGCATATCCCTCTAAATTATTCTAATATATATATGTGATCTCATACTAAATATTAACCACTATTTTATTACATGACTTGATTTACCTAACTAGCATGTTTCTCGTCTTCCACTTTTGTGCTATACATAAGAAATTCATTTTATCTACTCATCTAAGTAGTTTACTGTATGAAACAAAGCATTGAATTGTAGTTTATATTAAATACTTTATAGAAGTTCATGTTTCCGCTAGGTGTTGTTAGTAATCAGAAGGGACGACAATGCACAACCTTAATATTAAGATGAACTTCTGAGATTATAAATATTTATTTTTCCTTTAGAAATATACCATGCTTAATGAGGTACAGGGACTAAATGTTGTGCTGATGATACAGATAACAATGAATGCCGAAACGACAAGCATTATGTTGTCAAACACCAGGCAGAGAAGGAATCAACTAGTAATGACAGCAGACACAGAGCATGGGCCAGTTTAATACCTGAACTGCTTATTCAAATTCTTATGAAATTGGGAATTGTTGAGCTGTTGGCCTGCGCAGGTGTTTGCAAGGAGTGGAGATCGGTCACCAAGGACCATAGATCAACTCTCTTGCAAAACCAAAAACCTTTAGCACTTGTTGTATCAAAGTTCGCTAAAAGAGGGTGTTTCTTACATAACATATTTGATGGAACAAGATACAACACATTGCTACCAAATTTCTCTTCCAGATGGCTTATGGGCTTTTCTGTGGCTACTTGATCATGCAGAGTCATACAAACATTACTCTTGAGCATCTTATTACCAGGCATGAAATTATATTTCCTGAGATACCAGTTCTCAAACGACATATAAGCAAAGCCGTCCTCTTTACTCAGAAAGGTTTCAGAGAATCTGTTGATAGTTGTTAATAAACTTATTGGCAAGTATATGTATCTCTGACTTCTAGACCTGAATGGCACTGGATTGCACTCATTGGCTGTCGTAAAGAGCTTGTGGATATGGCATATTTGGACGGAAATATACTGGTCTTAATAGGGATGCCGCTATTGGGATCTAACTTACGACCACATTTTTGGTATTTTCCCCCATCAAATTGACGACCAGAACAAAGTGCATTGTCTGGAAGAAGTCATGAACTAGCGAACTTTATCTTTGCAATTTTCTGTTACATCTTGTACTTCTTAATATTGTACCCCGAACTTATTTGCATCTGAATCACATTGAACAATGTCTGTAGATTTGACATTTGAGATTTTGGTAACGATTGAAATATGTCAGAATGGTTTGGTAAATTTCTGTACTAGCTCGCTGGGGCCTGCACCTCACCTAGTGGTCCCCTTTTAGAGGTCTCAGAGTATTTTCAACAATCCAAAATCTTAGTTAAATAGAAAAAAAGATACTAAAAGTAAAACTTATAAAGATTGTGTAGAAGCATCTTACTCTTGTTAATCAAATGTCCTGAAGTTAATATATTTGAGAAACCTCTATACATGTCGTTGTTAACCCTGTAGTTGTTACCAATGAATAGAATATTCTATTTATAAAGAAATAACAACACCCAATTTTTAGAATATAGATAATAATTATAGCTAATCATACCAGGGAACATGGTCTTTAATATAATTTTAGCCAATTATTTTAGCGCTGACACGATTTAAAATGCTGTTATAATATTTTTTATTTCTTACAAATATGTTAGGCAAAGTTGTACCTAAAACAATTAAAAAACATAATAATTATAGTATTATTGTATTAGTTAAATTATGATTTATAAATTGATGGTGAGATTTTTTAATAAGAAAATAATTTTATATTTTTCTTCATTGATTTTGTTACTCTTATTTTGGTGTCGGGGTTTCACACCGACTACAATGAATTTTGCTTTAAGTTTATATGCATACCCCTCTAAATTATTCTATATATATATATATATATATATATATATATATATATATATATATATATATATTGGGTAGCATTCCATAGCATACCCTCTTATATGGAGCTACGTAGCACACCATTATAAATATACACATAATATATATTCTACTATATTTTTTATGAAATATATTTGCAAATTTTGATTATTAAACCGAAAACGAAGATATACAATTTTTTTATTCCAAAGATCATCTAAAATTATGCAATATCTCAACATGATTCTATAACAGAATAATAATCATCCAGAATTATTCTGTTGTAGAATCAGTTTCGAAAATATACATTTTTTCATCAAATTTTAAGTTTTAAATTACTTAAAATAGATATATTTTATAGTATTCTATATTAGAATCACGTTTTATATGTATTTTATAACAAAATTTATAATAAAATTGATGACTTATAGTGGCGCACTATGTAACTCCATATAAGGAGTCCCTCTGTTGAATTTGTGCCTATATATATATATATAAGTTGTCATACTAAATAGTAATTGACTATTTTCTTAAAGACTGATATACCTGACTAGCGTGTTTCTCGTCTTCCATTTTTATGCTATACGTATGAGATTATTTGTCTCTACTCATCTAAGTAGTTAATTAATGTATAAATAAAGCATTGATTTGTAGCTGATAGTAAGTTCATGTTTCGGCTAGGTGTTCTTAGTAATTAGAAGGGCAACAATGCACAAGCTTAATATCAGGTTGAAATTTCTGAGACTATAAATATTTATTCTGCTTTAAGAAATATACATGCTTAGTGGGGTACACGGACTAAATGTTGTGCTGATCAGGATACATATTAAAACGAATGCCGAATTGACAAGCATCATGTTGTCAAACACCAGGCAGAGAAGGGAATCAGGGAATCACCTAGTAATGACAGCAGACACATACCATGGGCTAGTTTAATACCTGAACTGCTTATTCAAATTCTTATGAAATTGGAAATTATTGAGCTGTTGGCTTTGGCAGGTGTTTGCAAGGATTGGAGATGGGTCACCAAGGAACATAGATCAACTATCTTACAAAGTAAAAACCATTGACACTTGTTGTATTAAAGTTCGCTAGATGAAAAGGGTGTTTCTTACCTAATTAAACATTTTTTATAAAACAAGATATAGATATATTGCTATTGAATTTAGCTTGGAGATGGCTTATGGGGTTTTATTGATACACCTATTGTGCACAAATAACAGGCATTTTAAAAAATTATATGTTCTTATAAAATTCGTTCTTAGGCTAAACATATTTTGAATTTGACATAAGTAATTTCTTAGATAATTTATCGGAAGAGTTTACTTTTATATTTTAATGTACATATTTATATTTATTATATTATCTTTTCAAATTTAAAGTTTAAAGAGGTCGGTTTTAGTAATTTTATTAGACCGGGATAGTTTAGTCAATTTACTTCCAAACCCTAAAATATTGCATATAAATATACATTACCTGTGTCTTGCAACTCAACCCGCCGCTCCTCTTTTCTTTCTCGCCCCCTTTGTTAATTAGCTTACATCTTTCTCCTAACAGGGTGGCTCCCAAGCATTTAGCTTCTGGGCCTATATAAATCTTTAATCTATACATCTCAGTCGGGCTAGAGTGACCAAGTAAACTACCACAAGGGGATTTTACTACCTAATTCGAAGGAAAATGTTGTCAAAATCATTAAGGTATCCATTTTGTAATTTAATCACTCACACCTTGTTTCAAATTTTTGTATGTGTATATGATTATGTACAAATATGTTACAAGTTTCTCATGACTCATCATGAGCCATCTTTGTTTCTTCTAAATTTAATGTTTAATTTATGTATAATTTTCTTTTAAATTTTCTTATGACGTCTATATAGTAGATCCATATCAAAAAAGTTTTTGTGATTTTTCCAGAAGAAAGTAACATAACTTATATATTTTTATAGATATTTTTCTCTCACCAAAGATTTTAGACGATCTACTACCAATAATTTTCAAAAATTAATATTCTAAAAACGTTTAATATTACATGTACATGTGTATTTCAATTATTGTTTCTTTTGAATTTATTTTACATATTATTTTACCATTTTTTGAAACATTATAGAAACAAGCATTTGTATTTTAATTGAATAATATTTTAATGGAGTCGCCTAAAACAAAGATTACAATAATAGAGCAAGTAGAATCTCATGTATTTTGATATTGATACTAAAATAATTATTTGTATTCTGATAAGAATAATTTTATAGTCTTTCAAAACCATTATAAAATTAGTATGACAAAAGCACCCTCGTCAAGTTGTAATGCATACAATATAAAAATTTAAGTGTACCACACAGATATTTCTTGTATTATCACTAATTTAACTAAATAAATTATCTTTCTATCTATTATATTCTAGAGGAACTGCAATTCCATCATGGTTAGATTTTAAAAATTGATTTAAATATAATTATATTATCAAAGTGAAAGTGGACTTATTCTTGTTGGATTATATTTTACTAAAAATTATTTTAGTTGTGGTTATATTTATATTTTTTACTATAATATTTAAATGTAAATTATAATAAATAAATTTTCATTAAACTTTATGTTTGTATATTCATTATCAAAAGAGATATTTAACTAATAATATCACAAATATATGATGTGATTTATATTTAATTTTTTAATTATTAGAACTTTTGCTTCCTTTCAAATTGCATGTATTTGAGCATATTCTTATAATGGTCAAATCTAATATGTATCCATACATGACACATTGCAGCATGATTAATTTTTGTCACCTCTTTTTGATTGAAAAGTTGGTAAATAATGAAGAAAATGCTCCGGTACTCTTTCATTCTGTCTAGCAAGCTTCCCGCCTCAAGGTAAATGTAATATATTTGGTAGTTCATGAAATTTTAGCCTATGGTGAATTTCTCTTTGCTCTATGCTCTGTGATTTTGTTTATCAGTTAAACCATATGTAATTTTTTGTTGGTCTCTTCTTAATTTTAAGTATTGATGTAGTGAAAAATCATTTATAGGTGGATTTACAAAATTTGAATAATTGAAAACAGATGTAGCATTATATTCATGATTTTATGTAGTTCAGGATTATGTAACCTGCAATTTTTTATTTTTTTTTTTTTATAGCATTATTATATGTATACCCATACCTAGGTAAAACAAAGTGCCAATTTTTAGTTGAATTTGCATTGTTGTTTTCACAAATAGTTTCCTTTTAAGCATATAAACTTCATGTGAACTGTTAGGACCTCACACTCTATTAAATGATAACTAATGATTTTTTATAAAAGTAAATGCAAAGCATCTTCATTTTGTGTAATATATTATTATCATTAATCTATCATTCCACTGCTCATGATCATTATCTTTGAGAAATGTTTTGAGAATCATAACAATATTTTAGTTTTATACACAAGAGTTCATCTTTTACAAACACACTTGCAAAGTTTTATTCGTGTTCTCTGTGTTTCTCATCATAAATTTTAAATCGATTATTATAATTTATATGTTTGAACTATAATGTTACTTTCGCCTTTTGGACCAATTACACAAGTCTTGATTCTAATTAAAAAGCGTAACTCATATATTGTCAATATAGCACAATAATGAAGATTAATATAAGCAGCTAATGTAAGTATAAAATTATAGCTTTTACCGATTATCACCCAACACTAATATTGGTTATAATGTCCATCATTATTAACTAGTTTAGTGTTTAATCTAATGGATTTTTTTATCAAGATATTCTTATAAATGATTTATTTAATAATTTTAATGATACCTTGTTCACCTAATCTTAAAGCTAAAACTTCAATTAATCAAATATTGTCCCATCATAATGAGTACATGTCATGGTTAAAGTGGCTTATTATATTTTCACTATATGGCACCTTCATCCCAAGCCTGTTACACTAACGCAACTTGGTGATTGTCTGCACATCCCTCCCCACTACAACGGCATGCAGTGGCGGATCTAGAAAGTTTTATGTTGGGGACACTAAAAATTTTAACATACAAATTATGTAAGAAGATGTAATCAAAGGCATCCGTTCATTAACAAACAAGCGGTTTATATCTTAAACATATAGTTATTATAATGAGACTCTTCTGATATGGATTCAGGTGTACACAGAAAATGAAATGGCAGAGGTTTCGCCACTCTTCAATAATATTTATGATATACATGAAGATAATTATATAAAAGTAAAAAAAATAAAATTAATGAGGGGTCATGTGCCCCAGGGCCTTCAGGTAGATCCCCCTCTTCCCGCATGCTTCCATAAAGTACCTACGAGCCAAATTTATGTGTCGGGTCAATCACCTTTAAAATTAAAATATTTATAAAAAGGAAATATTTATTATTTTAACGAGACCGCCTATAACTCCCCTTTTCGAAGGCCGTGTCATCTCCTTCACTTTGATGCTTGCAACTCTTTTTGTTTAATTCTCATGTATAGTTTTTTGTCGATATATATAGCAGATTTTTTTCATCAACTGTATCCATATCACTTAATATCTTAAGACAATAATTAATTATTTGTGTTGGTTGTATGAACATATAAATTTTAATTTTACTCGATTAATAAATAACCATTTCCATTTATCATGTGTATGACCCTCTTAATCTCTAACAGATTGATAATGTGTATATGAGGATGAATGTATATAAATTAATTGATAATCTGTACATATGAAATATATATGAATAAAAATCAGATATCAATTTTTTTTTAAATCTTTAAATCATATATATCTTTAATTCTTAAATCAATTAAATTAATAGGAATAAAAATCATATATCAAAATTTTGTGGTCTGTAGTACGTAGTACCAAACATATTGTAACATTGAGGATGCAGGATACATATGACTATGATTAAACCATTATCTAAGGCTTGTTCTAAGTTATTAATCTTGTTTTTTGCTTTAAATTTGCTTTTGGATTAATTTTCCCGTGTATGCATATCCTCTAAATATTCTAATATATATATGTGATCTCATACTAAATAGTAACCAACTATTTTATTACATGACTTGATTTACCTAACTAGCATGTTTCTCGTCTTCCACTTTTGTGCTATACATAAGAAATTCATTTTTATCTACTCATCTAAGTAGTTTACTGTATGAAACAAAGCATTGAATTGTAGTTTATATTAAATACTTTATAGAATTCTTAGTAATCAGAGGGGACGACAATGCACAACCTTAATATTAAGTTGAACTTCTGAGATTATAAATATTATTTTTCAGAAATATACCATGCTTAATGAGGTACAGAACTAAATGTTGTGCTGATGATACAGATAACAATGAATGCCGAAACGACAAGCATTATGTTGTCAAACACCAGGCAGAGAAGGAAATCAACTAGTAATGACAGCAGACACAGACCATGGGCCAGTTTAATACCTGAACTGCTTTTTCAAATTCTTATGAAATTGGGAATTTTGAGCTGTTGGCTGTGCAGTCAAGCCGACTAGTGGGGAGGTCACAGTAACTGCATCTATTCCTCTCAAAGTTAAGTATGAAGGTCTTGTATCTGCTGAATACGACAATAGTTTTCGCATAGCTATGTGATACAAGAGGAGGATCTAACTTACAACCACAATTTTTGGTAGATTTCCCGCATCAAATTATGACAATGCAGACAAGAACAAAGTGCATTGTCTGGAAGAAGTCCTGGACTAGTGAACTTTTTGTTATCTTTGCAATTTTCTGTTACATCTTGTACTTCTTAATATTGCAACCCCAAACTTATTTGCATCTGAGTCACATTGAGCAATGCCTATAGATTTGACATTTGAGATTTTGGTAACCATTGGGATTTGTCAGAATGGTTTTGTAAATTTCTGTACTAGCTGGGGCCTGCACCTCACCTATGCGTGCAGAATATACCAGCCAATACAAACTGTATATACAGTGCACACGAGCAAATTACTCGGAATAGATATATGGAGAACTTTGTTTAATTACTGAAGTGATAAGCCCTACTATATTTAGGGGTGAGCAAAATTGAACTGAATCAATAAAATTTCGTTCGGCTCGGTTTAATTTTTTCCAAAACTTCGGTTAATTCGGTTTGGTCGTTTGAACCGAAAATAATATAGGTTTGGTTCGATATTTGATATAAATATTTCGGTTAGACCGACATAACCGAGCTTCTTAGTACATAAAAATACTATATATATATATATATATATATATATATATATATATATATAGAATATATAATATATATATAGGGGAGGTTCTGGTACAAACTTACAAACTTGCAACTTTTTTTGTTCAACACATATATAACTCGAGTTCAACATTTTTTTTAAAATATTTTGTTGAACATCGATTAAAATTGTGTTGAGAAGCACATAAATAAGTTTTTAATGTAATAACTAAGTTAACATATTATATAACATATTTATTTTTCTAGACCCTACCCAAACCCCAGAGGTATAGTTTAAACTATTTATAGATATATTCAACACAATGATATTTAGTGTTCTACACCCGATGTTGAACCCCGGTTACAAATGTGTTGATGCACGATATATTTTATGCGTCATTTTTAAAAATTGTGATGTTTTTTTTCAGAATTTCAAAATAGATAATTTCTATAACCAAGGATTAACACGATGGAAGAATAAAAAAAATATAAAAAGAACGTTTGTAAGTTTGTAACTTAGAAAAGTTTTTATTTGATCTTATACCCTAGATATATATATATATATATGTGTATATGTATAGAGTCATGCTCCTTGAGAACCAATCTTGTGGTGAGATATGAGATCTAATCTCAACCACTCATTTAATACATTATATTCATCTCTCACCATTCATTTAATATGTTAATATTTCACCATCTTTTAATTCAACTACCTATCACCTTCAACCACCGCTGACCACCACCACCAGCTCCGGCGACCAACCACCACAGCTCTGGCGACCACCAGAAAATCACCGCGGCAAACATAAAAAAACATAAAATCACCACCGGAAAACTAAAAATCACCGCCAGAAAACCAAAAATCAACGCCAGAAATTAAAATCACCACATCACCACCACCTACAACCACCACCACCACCCCGAAATCCGAAAATCACCAAATACAAAATAAATCACCATCGCAAAATGAAAAACACCACTAAACAACGAAAATCACCGCACCCAACCACATACAATTGCATCGTCTCTAACATATATAAAGAAGGAATATGGCAGCGATGTGAAAGAGAAGGGCGGGGGATTGACCCCGGTGGTGCAGCAGCGGGACGCTGCCACGTAAAGAAAAAAAGCCATGGAGGCGGCGATGTTCAGACCTGTGGAGGTGGTGGGGCTGACCTGGGGGGTTGCGGTTCGTCGGCGTTGACAACCACACCGCGACACCGGCAACAGCACCAAAGAAAGAGGGAGGAGGAAGAAAAGATTGCAGCGGCTAGAGGTGGAGAGAGAGATGGCAGGTGGTGAGCCGCCGCGGTGCTGCGACGGAGTCACGATGTGGGGGAGAGAAGAGAGAGCAGATCTGGGCGGCTCTGCGTGATGGTGGTGTTGGGTGGTGGTGGGAGGTGAATGAAAAAGATTAGCAGATCGGAGTGGTGGTTGGCAGCGGCCGAGAGGTAGAGAGATGAGCAATGACGGGCGGGGGGCGAATGGGGTGGTCTGTGGGTGGCTGTGCTGATGGTGGCGGGT
>NC_030387.2:18117514-18132308 GCF_001625215.2 Daucus carota subsp. sativus | reverse complement strand
GAAGTTGGAAACTACTTGTAGCTTCATTCCAGACTCGTTTGAAGTTGAAACAACTTGTAGCTTCATTATCGTTTGTTTAAACTAAATCAACTTGTAGTTTCATTCTGTTGACTCGTTTGAGCACGGAAAAACTTGTTGCTTCATATTGGCTAGATTGAAGTTGGAAACAACTTGTAGCTTCATTCCAGACTCGTTTGAAGTTGAAAACAACTTTAGCTTCATTTTCGGTTGTTTAAATTAGAATCAACTTGTAGTTTCATCCTTCTTGACTCATTTCAAGGCCCGGAAACAACTTGTTGCTTCATTATTGGCTAGATTGAAGTTGGAAAACAACTTGTAGCTTCATTTTTGGTCGTTTAAAATTAGAATCAACTTGTAGTTTCACTCTTGACTCGTTTAAGCATGTAAAACAACTTGTTGCTTCATTATTGGCTAAATTGAAGTTGGAAACAACTTGTAGCTTCATTCCAACTCGTTTGAAGTTGAAAACACTTGTAGCTTCATTTCCGGTGGTTTAAAATTAGAATCAACTTGTAGTGTCATTCTTGACTCGTTTGAGACCGAAAACAACTTGTTGCTTCATTATGGCTAGATTGAAGTTGGAAACAACTTGTAGCTTCATTCCAGACTCGTTTGAAGTTGAAAACAACTTGTAGCTTCATTTTCGGTTGTTTAAAATTAGAATCAACTTTTAGTTTCATTCTTGACTCGTTTGAGCACGGAAACAACTTGTTGCTTCATTATTGGCTAGATTGAAGTTGGAAACAACTTGTAGCTTCCTTCCAGACTCGTTTGAAGTTGAAAACAACTTGTAGCTTCATTTTCGATTGTTTAAAATTAGAATCAACTTGTAGTTTTATTCTTGACTCGCTTGAGCCTGGAAACAACTTGTTGCTTCATTATTGGCTAGTTTGAAGTTGGAAACTACTTGTAGCTTCATTCCAGACTCGTTTGAAGTTGAAAACAACTTGTAGCTTCATTTTCGGTTGTTTAAACTAAAATCAACTTGTAGTTTCATTCTTGACTCGTTTGAGCACGGAAACAACTTGTTGCTTCATTATTGGCTAGATTGAAGTTGGAAAGAACTTGTAGCTTCATTCCAGACTCGTTTGAAGTTGAAAACAACTTGTAGCTTCATTTTCGGTTGTTTAAAATTAGAATCAACTTGTAGTTTCATTCTTGACTCATTTCAGCCCGGAAACAACTTGTTGCTTCATTATTGGCTAGATTGAAGTTGGAAACAACTTGTAGCTTCATTTTTGGTCGTTTAAAATTAGAATCAACTTGTAGTTTCACTCTTGACTCGTTTAAGCATGTAAACAACTTGTTGCTTCATTATTGGCTAAATTGAAGTTGGAAACAACTTGTAGCTTCATTCCAGACTCGTTTGAAGTTGAAAACAACTTGTAGCTTCATTTCCGGTTGTTTAAAATTAGAATCAACTTGTAGTGTCATTCTTGACTCGTTTGAGACTGGAAACAACTTGTTGCTTCATTATTGGCTAGATTGAAGTTCGAAACAACTTGTAGCTTCATTCCAGACTCGTTTAAAGTTGAAAACAACTTGTAGCTTCATTTTCGCTTGTTTAAAATTAGAATCAACTTTTAGTTTCATTCTTGACTCGTTTGAGCATGTAAACAACTTGTTGCTTCATTATTGGCTAGATTGAAGTTGGAAACAACTTGTAGCTTCATTCCAGACTCGTTTGAAGTTGAAAACAACTTGTAGCTTCATTTTCGATTGTTTAAAATTAGAATCAACTTGTAGTTTTATTCTTGACTCGCTTGAGCCTGGAAACAACTTGTTGCTTCATTATTGGCTAGTTTGAAGTTGGAAACTACTTGTAGCTTCATTCCAGACTCGTTTGAAGTTGAAAACAACTTGTAGCTTCATTTTCGGTTGTTTAAACTAAAATCAACTTGTAGTTTCATTCTTGACTCGTTTGAGCACGGAAACAACTTGTTGCTTCATTATTGGCTAGATTGAAGTTGGAAACAACTTGTAGCTTCATTCCAGACTCGTTTGAAGTTGAAAACAACTTGTAGCTTCATTTTCGGTTGTTTAAAATTAGAATCAACTTGTAGTTTCATTCTTGACTCATTTCAGCCCGGAAACAACTTGTTGCTTCATTATTGGCTAGATTGAAGTTGGAAACAACTTGTAGCTTCATTTTTGGTCATTTAAAATTAGAATCAACTTGTAGTTTCACTCTTGACTCGTTTAAGCATGTAAACAACTTGTTGCTTCATTATTGGCTAAATTGAAGTTGGAAACAACTTGTAGCTTCATTCCAGACTCGTTTGAAGTTGAAAACAACTTGTAGCTTCATTTCCGGTTGTTTAAAATTAGAATCAACTTGTAGTGTCATTCTTGACTCGTTTGAGACTGGAAACAACTTGTTGCTTCATTATTGGCTAGATTGAAGTTCGAAACAACTTGTAGCTTCATTCCAGACTCGTTTAAAGTTGAAAACAACTTGTAGCTTCATTTTCGGTTGTTTAAAATTAGAATCAACTTTCGGTATCATTCTTGACTCGTTTGAGCCCGGAAACAACTTGTTGCTTCATTATTGGCTAGATTGAAGTTGGAAACAACTTGTAGCTTCATTCCAGACTCGTTTGAAGTTGAAAACAACTTATAGCTTCATTTTCGGTTGTTTAAAATTAGAATCAACTTGTAGTTTCATTCTTGACTCGTTTAAGCATGTAAACAACTTGTTGCTTCATTATTGGCTAGATTGAAGTTGGAAACAACTTGTAGCTTCATTCCAGACTCGTTTGAAGTTGAAAACAACTTGTAGCTTCATTTTCGGTTGTTTAAATTAAAATCAACTTGTAGTTTCATTCTTGACTCGTTTGAGCACGGAAACAACTTGTTGCTTCATTATTGGCTAGATTGAAGTTGGAAACAACTTGTAGCTTCATTCCAGACTCGTTTGAAGTTGAAAACAACTTGTAGCTTCATTTTCGGTTGTTTAAAATTAGAATCAACTTGTAGTTTCATTCTTGACTCGTTTGAGCCTGGAAACAACTTGTTGCTTCATTATTGGCTAGATTGAAGTTGGAAACAACTTGTAGCTTCATTCCAGACTCGTTTGAAGTTAAAACAACTTGTAGATTCTTCGGTTGTTTAAATTAAAATCAACTTGTAGTTTCATTCTTGACTCGTTTGAGCCTGGAAACAACTTGTTGCTTCATTATTGGCTAGATTGAAGTTGGAAACAACTTGTAGCTTCATTCCAGACTCGTTTGAAGTTGAAAACAACTTGTAGCTTCATTTTCGGTTGTTTAAAATTAGAATCAACTTTTAGTTTCATTCTTGACTCGTTTAAGCATGGAAACAACTTGTTGCTTCATTATTGGCTAGATTGAAGTTGGAAACAACTTGTAGCTTCATTCCAGACTCGTTTGAAGTTGAAAACAACTTGTAGCTTCATTTTCGGTTGTTTAAAATTAGAATCAACTTGTAGTTTCATTCTTGACTCGTTTGAGCCTGGAAACAACTTGTTGCTTCATTATTGGCTAGATTGAAGTTGGAAACTACTTGTAGCTTCATTCCAGACTCGTTTGAAGTTGAAAACAACTTGTAGCTTCATTTTCGGTTGTTTAAACTAAAATCAACTTGTAGTTTCATTCTTGACTCGTTTGAGCCGGAAACAACTTGTTGCTTCATTATTGGCTAGATTGAAGTTGGAAACAACTTGTAGCTTCATTCCAGACTCGTTTGAAGTTGAAAACAACTTGTAGCTTCATTTTCGGTTGTTTAAATTAGAATCAACTTGTAGTTTCATTCTTGACTCGTTTGAGCCTGGAAACAACTTGTTGCTTCATTATTGGCTAGATTGAAGTTGGAAACAACTTGTAGCTTCATTCCAGACTCGTTTGAAGTTGAAAACAACTTGTAGCTTCATTTTCGGTTGTTTAAAATTAGAATCAACTTGTAGTTTCATTCTTGACTCGTTTGAGCCGGAAACAACTTGTTGCTTCATTATTGGCTAGATTGAAGTTGGAAACAACTTGTAGCTTCATTCCAGACTCGTTTGAAGTTGAAAACAACTTGTAGCTTCATTTTCGGTTGTTTAAAATTAGAATCAACTTGTAGTTTCATTCTTGACTCGTTTGAGCCTGGAAACAACTTGTTGCTTCATTATTGGCTAGATTGAAGTTGGAAACAACTTGTAGCTTCATTCCAGACTCGTTTGAAGTTGAAAACAACTTGTAGCTTCATTTTCGGTTGTTTAAAATTAGAATCAACTTGTAGTTTCATTCTTGACTCGTTTAAGCATGTAAACAACTTGTTGCTTCATTATTGGCTAGATTGAAGTTGGAAACAACTTGTAGCTTCATTCCAGACTCGTTTGAAGTTGAAAACAACTTGTAGCTTCATTTTCGGTTGTTTAAATTAGAATCAACTTGTAGTTTCATTCTTGACTCGTTTGAGCCGGAAACAACTTGTTGCTTCATTATTGGCTAGATTGAAGTTGGAAACAACTTGTAGCTTCATTCCAGACTCGTTTGAAGTTGAAAACAACTTGTAGCTTCATTTTCGGTTGTTTAAAATTAGAATCAACTTGTAGTTTCATTCTTGACTCGTTTAAGCCTGTAAACAACTTGTTGCTTCATTATTGGCTAGATTGAAGTTGGAAACAACTTGTAGCTTCATTCCAGACTCGTTTGAAGTTGAAAACAACTTGTAGCTTCATTTTCGGTTGTTTAAAATTAGAATCAACTTGTAGTTTCATTCTTGACTCGTTTGAGCCCGGAAACAACTTGTTGCTTCATTATTGGCTAGATTGAAGTTGGAAACAACTTGTAGCTTCATTCCAGACTCGTTTGAAGTTGAAAACAACTTGTAGCTTCATTTTCGGTTGTTTAAAATTAGAATCAACTTGTAGTTTCATTCTTGACTCGTTTGAGCCTGGAAACAACTTGTTGCTTCATTATTGGCTAGATTGAAGTTGGAAACAACTTGTAGCTTCATTCCAGACTCGTTTGAAGTTGAAAACAACTTGTAGCTTCATTTTCGGTTGTTTAAAATTAGAATCAACTTGTAGTTTCATTCTTGACTCGTTTGAGCCTGGAAACAACTTGTTGCTTCATTATTGGCTAGATTGAAGTTGGAAACAACTTGTAGCTTCATTCCAGACTCGTTTGAAGTTGAAAACAACTTGTAGCTTCATTTTCGGTTGTTTAAAATTAGAATCAACTTGTAGTTTCATTCTTGACTCGTTTGAGCCTGGAAACAACTTGTTGCTTCATTATTGGCTAGATTGAAGTTGGAAACAACTTGTAGCTTCATTCCAGACTCGTTTGAAGTTGAAAACAACTTGTAGCTTCATTTTCGGTTGTTTAAAATTAGAATCAACTTGTAGTTTCATTCTTGACTCGTTTGAGCCTGGAAACAACTTGTTGCTTCATTATTGGCTAGATTGAAGTTGGAAACAACTTGTAGCTTCATTCCAGACTCGTTTGAAGTTGAAAACAACTTGTAGCTTCATTTTCGGTTGTTTAAAATTAGAATCAACTTGTAGTTTCATTCTTGACTCGTTTGAGCCGGAAACAACTTGTTGCTTCATTATTGGCTAGATTGAAGTTGGAAACAACTTGTAGCTTCATTCCAGACTCGTTTGAAGTTGAAAACAACTTGTAGCTTCATTTTCGGTTGTTTAAAATTAGAATCAACTTGTAGTTTCATTCTTGACTCGTTTAAGCCTGGAAACAACTTGTTGCTTCATTATTGGCTAGATTGAAGTTGGAAACAACTTGTAGCTTCATTCCAGACTCGTTTGAAGTTGAAAACAACTTGTAGCTTCATTTTCGGTTGTTTAAATTAAAATCAACTTGTAGTTTCATTCTTGACTCGTTTGAGCACGGAAACAACTTGTTGCTTCATTATTGGCTAGATTGAAGTTGGAAACAACTTGTAGCTTCATTCCAGACTCGTTTGAAGTTGAAAACAACTTGTAGCTTCATTTTCGGTTGTTTAAAATTAGAATCAACTTGTAGTTTCATTCTTGACTCGTTTGAGCCTGGAAACAACTTGTTGCTTCATTATTGGCTAGATTGAAGTTGGAAACAACTTGTAGCTTCATTCCAGACTCGTTTGAAGTTGAAAACAACTTGTAGCTTCATTTTCGGTTGTTTAAAATTAAAATCAACTTGTAGTTTCATTCTTGACTCGTTTGAGCCGGAAACAACTTGTTGCTTCATTATTGGCTAGATTGAAGTTGGAAACAACTTGTAGCTTCATTCCAGACTCGTTTGAAGTTGAAAACAACTTGTAGCTTCATTTTCGGTTGTTTAAAATTAGAATCAACTTGTAGTTTCATTCTTGACTCGTTTGAGCCTGGAAACAACTTGTTGCTTCATTATTGGCTAGATTGAAGTTGGAAACAACTTGTAGCTTCATTCCAGACTCGTTTGAAGTTGAAAACAACTTGTAGCTTCATTTTCGGTTGTTTAAAATTAGAATCAACTTGTAGTTTCATTCTTGACTCGTTTGAGCCTGGAAACAACTTGTTGCTTCATTATTGGCTAGATTGAAGTTGGAAACAACTTGTAGCTTCATTCCAGACTCGTTTGAAGTTGAAAACAACTTGTAGCTTCATTTTCGGTTGTTTAAAATTAGAATCAACTTGTAGTTTCATTCTTGACTCGTTTGAGCCGGAAACAACTTGTTGCTTCATTATTGGCTAGATTGAAGTTGGAAACAACTTGTAGCTTCATTCCAGACTCGTTTGAAGTTGAAAACAACTTGTAGCTTCATTTTCGGTTGTTTAAAATTAGAATCAACTTGTAGTTTCATTCTTGACTCGTTTAAGCATGTAAACAACTTGTTGCTTCATTATTGGCTAGATTGAAGTTGGAAACAACTTGTAGCTTCATTCCAGACTCGTTTGAAGTTGAAAACAACTTGTAGCTTCATTTTCGGTTGTTTAAAATTAGAATCAACTTGTAGTTTCATTCTTGACTCGTTTGAGCCTGGAAACAACTTGTTGCTTCATTATTGGCTAGATTGAAGTTGGAAACAACTTGTAGCTTCATTCCAGACTCGTTTGAAGTTGAAAACAACTTGTAGCTTCATTTTCGGTTGTTTAAAATTAGAATCAACTTGTAGTTTCATTCTTGACTCGTTTGAGCCTGGAAACAACTTGTTGCTTCATTATTGGCTAGATTGAAGTTGGAAACAACTTGTAGCTTCATTCCAGACTCGTTTGAAGTTGAAAACAACTTGTAGCTTCATTTTCGGTTGTTTAAAATTAGAATCAACTTGTAGTTTCATTCTTGACTCGTTTGAGCACGGAAACAACTTGTTGCTTCATTATTGGCTAGATTGAAGTTGGAAACAACTTGTAGCTTCATTCCAGACTCGTTTGAAGTTGAAAACAACTTGTAGCTTCATTTTCGGTTGTTTAAAATTAGAATCAACTTGTAGTTTCATTCTTGACTCGTTTGAGCCTGGAAACAACTTGTTGCTTCATTATTGGCTAGATTGAAGTTGGAAACAACTTGTAGCTTCATTCCAGACTCGTTTGAAGTTGAAAACAACTTGTAGCTTCATTTTCGGTTGTTTAAAATTAGAATCAACTTGTAGTTTCATTCTTGACTCGTTTGAGCCGGAAACAACTTGTTGCTTCATTATTGGCTAGATTGAAGTTGGAAACAACTTGTAGCTTCATTCCAGACTCGTTTGAAGTTGAAAACAACTTGTAGCTTCATTTTCGGTTGTTTAAAATTAGAATCAACTTGTAGTTTCATTCTTGACTCGTTTGAGCCTGGAAACAACTTGTTGCTTCATTATTGGCTAGATTGAAGTTGGAAACAACTTGTAGCTTCATTCCAGACTCGTTTGAAGTTGAAAACAACTTGTAGCTTCATTTTCGGTTGTTTAAAATTAGAATCAACTTGTAGTTTCATTCTTGACTCGTTTGAGCCTGGAAACAACTTGTTGCTTCATTATTGGCTAGATTGAAGTTGGAAACAACTTGTAGCTTCATTCCAGACTCGTTTGAAGTTGAAAACAACTTGTAGCTTCATTTTCGGTTGTTTAAAATTAGAATCAACTTGTAGTTTCATTCTTGACTCGTTTGAGCCTGGAAACAACTTGTTGCTTCATTATTGGCTAGATTGAAGTTGGAAACAACTTGTAGCTTCATTCCAGACTCGTTTGAAGTTGAAAACAACTTGTAGCTTCATTTTCGGTTGTTTAAAATTAGAATCAACTTGTAGTTTCATTCTTGACTCGTTTGAGCCTGGAAACAACTTGTTGCTTCATTATTGGCTAGATTGAAGTTGGAAACAACTTGTAGCTTCATTCCAGACTCGTTTGAAGTTGAAAACAACTTGTAGCTTCATTTTCGGTTGTTTAAAATTAGAATCAACTTGTAGTTTCATTCTTGACTCGTTTGAGCCTGGAAACAACTTGTTGCTTCATTATTGGCTAGATTGAAGTTGGAAACAACTTGTAGCTTCATTCCAGACTCGTTTGAAGTTGAAAACAACTTGTAGCTTCATTTTCGGTTGTTTAAAATTAGAATCAACTTGTAGTTTCATTCTTGACTCGTTTAAGCATGGAAACAACTTGTTGCTTCATTATTGGCTAGATTGAAGTTGGAAACAACTTGTAGCTTCATTCCAGACTCGTTTGAAGTTGAAAACAACTTGTAGCTTCATTTTCGGTTGTTTAAATTAGAATCAACTTGTAGTTTCATTCTTGACTCGTTTGAGCCTGGAAACAACTTGTTGCTTCATTATTGGCTAGATTGAAGTTGGAAACAACTTGTAGCTTCATTCCAGACTCGTTTGAAGTTGAAAACAACTTGTAGCTTCATTTTCGGTTGTTTAAAATTAGAATCAACTTGTAGTTTCATTCTTGACTCGTTTGAGCCTGGAAACAACTTGTTGCTTCATTATTGGCTAGATTGAAGTTGGAAACAACTTGTAGCTTCATTCCAGACTCGTTTGAAGTTGAAAACAACTTGTAGCTTCATTTTCGGTTGTTTAAAATTAGAATCAACTTGTAGTTTCATTCTTGACTCGTTTGAGCCTGGAAACAACTTGTTGCTTCATTATTGGCTAGATTGAAGTTGGAAACAACTTGTAGCTTCATTCCAGACTCGTTTGAAGTTGAAAACAACTTGTAGCTTCATTTTCGGTTGTTTAAAATTAGAATCAACTTGTAGTTTCATTCTTGACTCGTTTGAGCCTGGAAACAACTTGTTGCTTCATTATTGGCTAGATTGAAGTTGGAAACAACTTGTAGCTTCATTCCAGACTCGTTTGAAGTTGAAAACAACTTGTAGCTTCATTTTCGGTTGTTTAAAATTAGAATCAACTTGTAGTTTCATTCTTGACTCGTTTGAGCCTGGAAACAACTTGTTGCTTCATTATTGGCTAGATTGAAGTTGGAAACAACTTGTAGCTTCATTCCAGACTCGTTTGAAGTTGAAAACAACTTGTAGCTTCATTTTCGGTTGTTTAAAATTAGAATCAACTTGTAGTTTCATTCTTGACTCGTTTGAGCCTGGAAACAACTTGTTGCTTCATTATTGGCTAGATTGAAGTTGGAAACAACTTGTAGCTTCATTCCAGACTCGTTTGAAGTTGAAAACAACTTGTAGCTTCATTTTCGGTTGTTTAAAATTAGAATCAACTTGTAGTTTCATTCTTGACTCGTTTGAGCCTGGAAACAACTTGTTGCTTCATTATTGGCTAGATTGAAGTTGGAAACAACTTGTAGCTTCATTCCAGACTCGTTTGAAGTTGAAAACAACTTGTAGCTTCATTTTCGGTTGTTTAAAATTAGAATCAACTTGTAGTTTCATTCTTGACTCGTTTGAGCCTGGAAACAACTTGTTGCTTCATTATTGGCTAGATTGAAGTTGGAAACAACTTGTAGCTTCATTCCAGACTCGTTTGAAGTTGAAAACAACTTGTAGCTTCATTTTCGGTTGTTTAAAATTAGAATCAACTTGTAGTTTCATTCTTGACTCGTTTGAGCCTGGAAACAACTTGTTGCTTCATTATTGGCTAGATTGAAGTTGGAAACAACTTGTAGCTTCATTCCAGACTCGTTTGAAGTTGAAAACAACTTGTAGCTTCATTTTCGGTTGTTTAAAATTAAAATCAACTTGTAGTTTCATTCTTGACTCGTTTGAGCCGGAAACAACTTGTTGCTTCATTATTGGCTAGATTGAAGTTGGAAACAACTTGTAGCTTCATTCCAGACTCGTTTGAAGTTGAAAACAACTTGTAGCTTCATTTTCGGTTGTTTAAAATTAGAATCAACTTGTAGTTTCATTCTTGACTCGTTTAAGCATGTAAACAACTTGTTGCTTCATTATTGGCTAGATTGAAGTTGGAAACAACTTGTAGCTTCATTCCAGACTCGTTTGAAGTTGAAAACAACTTGTAGCTTCATTTTCGGTTGTTTAAAATTAGAATCAACTTGTAGTTTCATTCTTGACTCGTTTGAGCCGGAAACAACTTGTTGCTTCATTATTGGCTAGATTGAAGTTGGAAACAACTTGTAGCTTCATTCCAGACTCGTTTGAAGTTGAAAACAACTTGTAGCTTCATTTTCGGTTGTTTAAAATTAAATCAACTTGTAGTTTCATTCTTGACTCGTTTGAGCCGGAAACAACTTGTTGCTTCATTATTGGCTAGATTGAAGTTGGAAACAACTTGTAGCTTCATTCCAGACTCGTTTGAAGTTGAAAACAACTTGTAGCTTCATTTTCGGTTGTTTAAAATTAAAATCAACTTGTAGTTTCATTCTTGACTCGTTTGAGCCCGGAAACAACTTGTTGCTTCATTATTGGCTAGATTGAAGTTGGAAACAACTTGTAGCTTCATTCCAGACTCGTTTGAAGTTGAAAACAACTTGTAGCTTCATTTTCGGTTGTTTAAAATTAGAATCAACTTGTAGTTTCATTCTTGACTCGTTTGAGCCGGAAACAACTTGTTGCTTCATTATTGGCTAGATTGAAGTTGGAAACAACTTGTAGCTTCATTCCAGACTCGTTTGAAGTTGAAACAACTTGTAGCTTTATTTTCGGTTGTTTAAAATTAGAATCAACTTGTAGTTTCATTCTTGACTCGTTTAAGCATGTAAACAACTTGTTGCTTCATTATTGGCTAGATTGAAGTTGGAAACAACTTGTAGCTTCATTCCAGACTCGTTTGAAGTTGAAAACAACTTGTAGCTTCATTTTCGGTTGTTTAAATTAAAATCAACTTGTAGTTTCATTCTTGACTCGTTTGAGCACGGAAACAACTTGTTGCTTCATTATTGGCTAGATTGAAGTTGGAAACAACTTGTAGCTTCATTCCAGACTCGTTTGAAGTTGAAAACAACTTGTAGCTTCATTTTCGGTTGTTTAAAATTAGAATCAACTTGTAGTTTCATTCTTGACTCGTTTGAGCCTGGAAACAACTTGTTGCTTCATTATTGGCTAGATTGAAGTTGGAAACAACTTGTAGCTTCATTCCAGACTCGTTTGAAGTTGAAAACAACTTGTAGCTTCATTTTCGGTTGTTTAAAATTAGAATCAACTTGTAGTTTCATTCTTGACTCGTTTGAGCCTGGAAACAACTTGTTGCTTCATTATTGGCTAGATTGAAGTTGGAAACAACTTGTAGCTTCATTCCAGACTCGTTTGAAGTTGAAAACAACTTGTAGCTTCATTTTCGGTTGTTTAAATTAAATCAACTTGTAGTTTCATTCTTGACTCGTTTGAGCCGGAAACAACTTGTTGCTTCATTATTGGCTAGATTGAAGTTGGAAACAACTTGTAGCTTCATTCCAGACTCGTTTGAAGTTGAAAACAACTTGTAGCTTCATTTTCGGTTGTTTAAAATTAGAATCAACTTGTAGTTTCATTCTTGACTCGTTTGAGCCTGGAAACAACTTGTTGCTTCATTATTGGCTAGATTGAAGTTGGAAACAACTTGTAGCTTCATTCCAGACTCGTTTGAAGTTGAAAACAACTTGTAGCTTCATTTTCGGTTGTTTAAATTAGAATCAACTTGTAGTTTCATTCTTGACTCGTTTGAGCCGGAAACAACTTGTTGCTTCATTATTGGCTAGATTGAAGTTGGAAACAACTTGTAGCTTCATTCCAGACTCGTTTGAAGTTGAAAACAACTTGTAGCTTCATTTTCGGTTGTTTAAAATTAGAATCAACTTGTAGTTTCATTCTTGACTCGTTTGAGCCGGAAACAACTTGTTGCTTCATTATTGGCTAGATTGAAGTTGGAAACAACTTGTAGCTTCATTCCAGACTCGTTTGAAGTTGAAAACAACTTGTAGCTTCATTTTCGGTTGTTTAAATTAAATCAACTTGTAGTTTCATTCTTGACTCGTTTGAGCACGGAAACAACTTGTTGCTTCATTATTGGCTAGATTGAAGTTGGAAACAACTTGTAGCTTCATTCCAGACTCGTTTGAAGTTGAAAACAACTTGTAGCTTCATTTTCGGTTGTTTAAAATTAGAATCAACTTGTAGTTTCATTCTTGACTCGTTTGAGCCCGGAAACAACTTGTTGCTTCATTATTGGCTAGATTGAAGTTGGAAACAACTTGTAGCTTCATTCCAGACTCGTTTGAAGTTGAAAACAACTTGTAGCTTCATTTTCGGTTGTTTAAACTAAAATCAACTTGTAGTTTCATTCTTGACTCGTTTGAGCACGGAAACAACTTGTTGCTTCATTATTGGCTAGATTGAAGTTGGAAACAACTTGTAGCTTCATTCCAGACTCGTTTGAAGTTGAAAACAACTTGTAGCTTCATTTTCGGTTGTTTAAAATTAGAATCAACTTGTAGTTTCATTCTTGACTCGTTTGAGCCCGGAAACAACTTGTTGCTTCATTATTGGCTAGATTGAAGTTGGAAACAACTTGTAGCTTCATTCCAGACTCGTTTGAAGTTGAAAACAACTTGTAGCTTCATTTTCGGTTGTTTAAAATTAGAATCAACTTGTAGTTTCATTCTTGACTCGTTTGAGCCTGGAAACAACTTGTTGCTTCATTATTGGCTAGATTGAAGTTGGAAACAACTTGTAGCTTCATTCCAGACTCGTTTGAAGTTGAAAACAACTTGTAGCTTCATTTTCGGTTGTTTAAAATTAAAATCAACTTGTAGTTTCATTCTTGACTCGTTTGAGCCCGGAAACAACTTGTTGCTTCATTATTGGCTAGATTGAAGTTGGAAACAACTTGTAGCTTCATTCCAGACTCGTTTGAAGTTGAAAACAACTTGTAGCTTCATTTTCGGTTGTTTAAAATTAAATCAACTTGTAGTTTCATTCTTGACTCGTTTGAGCCTGGAAACAACTTGTTGCTTCATTATTGGCTAGATTGAAGTTGGAAACAACTTGTAGCTTCATTCCAGACTCGTTTGAAGTTGAAAACAACTTGTAGCTTCATTTTCGGTTGTTTAAATTAAATCAACTTGTAGTTTCATTCTTGACTCGTTTGAGCCTGGAAACAACTTGTTGCTTCATTATTGGCTAGATTGAAGTTGGAAACAACTTGTAGCTTCATTCCAGACTCGTTTGAAGTTGAAAACAACTTGTAGCTTCATTTTCGGTTGTTTAAATTAAAATCAACTTGTAGTTTCATTCTTGACTCGTTTGAGCCCTGGAAACAACTTGTTGCTTCATTATTGGCTAGATTGAAGTTGGAAACAACTTGTAGCTTCATTCCAGACACGTTTGAAGTTGAAAACAACTTGTAGCTTCATTTTCGGTTGTTTAAAATTAGAATCAACTTTTAGTTTCATTCTTGACTTGTTTAAGCCGGAAACAACTTGTTGCTTCATTATTGGCTAGATTGAAGTTGGAAACAACTTGTAGCTTCATTCCAGACTCGTTTGAAGTTGAAAACAACTTGTAGCTTCATTTTCGGTTGTTTAAATTAAAATCAACTTTTAGTTTCATTCTTGACTCGTTTGAGCCGGAAACAACTTGTTGCTTCATTATTGGCTAGATTGAAGTTGGAAACAACTTGTAGCTTCATTCCAGACTCGTTTGAAGTTGAAAACAACTTGTAGCTTCATTTTCGGTTGTTTAAATTAAATCAACTTGTAGTTTCATTCTTGACTCGTTTGAGCCCGGAAACAACTTGTTGCTTCATTATTGGCTAGATTGAAGTTGGAAACAACTTGTAGCTTCATTCCAGACTCGTTTGAAGTTGAAAACAACTTGTAGCTTCATTTTCGGTTGTTTAAACTAAAATCAACTTGTAGTTTCATTCTTGACTCGTTTGAGCACGGAAACAACTTGTTGCTTCATTATTGGCTAGATTGAAGTTGGAAACAACTTGTAGCTTCATTCCAGACTCGTTTAAGTTGAAAACAACTTGTAGCTTCATTTTCGGTTGTTTAAAATTAGAATCAACTTGTAGTTTTCATTCTTGACTCGTTTGAGCCCGGAAACAACTTGTTGCTTCATTATTGGCTAGATTGAAGTTGGAAACAACTTGTAGCTTCATTCCAGACTCGTTTGAAGTTGAAAACAACTGTAGCTTCATTTTCGTTGTTTAAAATTAGAATCAACTTGTAGTTTCATTCTTGACTCGTTTAAGCATGTAAACACTTTTGCTCATTATTGGCTAGATTGAAGTTGGAAACAACTTGTAGCTTCATTCCAGACTCGTTGGAAGTTGAAAACACTTGTAGCTTCATTTTTCGGTTGTTTAAAATTAAAATCAACGGTAGTTTCATTCTTGACTCGTTTAGACCGGAAACAACTGTTGCTTCATTATTGCCTAGATTGAAGTTGGAAACAACTTGTAGC
>NC_030387.2:18100992-18117414 GCF_001625215.2 Daucus carota subsp. sativus | reverse complement strand
ACAACTTGTAGCTTCATTTTCGGTTTGTTTAAATTAGAATCAATTGTAGTTCATTCTTGACTCGTTTAAGCATGCAAACAACTTGTTGCTTCATTATTGGCTAGATTGAAGTTGGAAACAACTTGTAGCTTCATTCCAGACTCGTTTGAAGTTGAAAACAACTTGTAGCTTCATTTTCGGTTGTTTAAAATTAGAATCGAGTTGTAGTTTCATTCTTGACTCGTTTAAGCATGTAAACAACTTGTTGCTTCATTATTGGCTAGATTGAAGTTGGAAACAACTTGTAGCTTCATTCCAGACTCGTTTGAAGTTGAAACAACTTGTAGCTTCATTTTCGGTTGTTTAAAATTAGAATCAACTTGTAGTTTCATTCTTGACTCGTTTAAGCATGTAAACAACTTGTTGCTTCATTATTGGCTAGATTGAAGTTGGAAACAACTTGTAGCTTCATTCCAGACTCGTTTGAAGTTGAAAACAACTTGTAGCTTCATTTTCGGTTGTTTAAATTAAAATCAACTTGTAGTTTCATTCTTGACTCGTTGGAGCCCGGAAACAACTTGTTGCTTCATTATTGGCTAGATTGAAGTTGAAAACAACTTGTAGCTTCATTCCAGACTCGTTTGAAGTTGAAAACAACTTGTAGCTTCATTTTCGGTTGTTTAAATTAAATCAACTTGTAGTTTCATTCTTGACTCGTTGGAGCCCGGAAACAACTTGTTGCTTCATTATTGGCTAGATTGAAGTTGGAAACAACTTGTAGCTTCATTCCAGACCGTTTGAAGTTGAAAACAACTTGTAGCTTCATTTTCGGTTGTTTAAAATTAGAATCAAGTTGTAGTTTCATTCTTGACTCGTTTGCTTGAAACAATTGGTTGGTTTTTTGCGGGAGACCCGGGAACGACCTAATGAAGAGTTGAAACAAGCGTGCACGGGCGGTTGATAAACACATATTATTGGGATGGGGCAGCTGTAAACAACTTGTTGCTTCATTATTGGCTATATTGAAGTTGGAAACAACTTGTAGCTTCATTCCAGACTCGTTTGAAGTTGAAAACAACTTGTAGCTTCATTTTCGGTTGTTTAAAATTAGAATCAACTTGTAGTTTCATTCTTGACTCGTTTAAGCATGTAAACAACTTGTTGCTTCATTATTGGCTAGATTGAAGTTGGAAACAACTTGTAGCTTCATTCCAGACTCGTTTGAAGTTGAAAACAACTTGAAGCTTCATTTTCGTTGTTTAAAAAATTAAAATCAACTTGTAGTTTCATTCTTGACTCGATTGAGCCCGGAAACAACTTGTCGCTTCATTATTGCTAGATTGAAGTTGGAAACAACTTGTAGCTTCATTCCAGACTCGTTTGAAGTTGAAAACAACTTGTAGCTTCATTTTCGGTTGTTTAAATTAAAATCAACTTGTAGTTTCATTCTTGACTCGTTGGAGCCCGGAAACAACTTGTTGTTGCTTCATTATTGGCTAGATTGAAGTTGGAAACAACTTGTAGCTTCATTCCAGACTCGTTTGAAGTTGAAAACAACTTGTAGCTTCATTTTCGGTTGTTTAAAATTAAATCAACTTGTAGTTTCATTCTTGACTCGTTTAAGCCCGGAAACAACTTGTTGCTTCATTATGGCTAGATTGAAGTTGGAAACAACTTGTAGCTTCATTCCAGACTCGTTTGAAGTTGAAAACAACTTGTAGCTTCATTTTCGGTTGTTTAAAATTAGAATCACTTGTAGTTTCATTCTTGACTCGTTTAAGCATGTAAACAACTTGTTGCTTCATTATTGGCTAGATTGAAGTTGGAAACAACTTGTAGCTTCATTCCAGACTCGTTTGAAGTTGAAAACAACTTGTAGCTTCATTTTCGGTTGTTTAAAATTTGAATCAACTTGTAGTTTCATTCTTGACTCGTTTAAGCATGTAAACAACTTGTTGCTTCATTATTGGCTAGATTGAAGTTGGAAACAACTTGTAGCTTCATTCCAGACTCGTTTGAAGTTGAAAACAACTTGAAGCTTCATTTTCGGTTGTTTAAATAAAATCAACTTGTAGTTTCATTCTTGACTCGATTGAGCCCGGAAACAACTTGTGCTTCATTATTTGGCTAGATTGAAGTTGGAAACAACTTGTAGCTTCATTCCAGACTCGTTTGAAGTTGAAAACAACTTGTAGCTTCATTTTCGGTTGTTTAAATTAAAATCAACTTGTAGTTTCATTCTTGACTCGTGGCCCGAAACAACTTGTTGCTTCATTATTGGCTAGATTGAAGTTGGAAACAACTTGTAGCTTCATTCCAGACTCGTTTGAAGTTGAAAACAAATTGTAGCTTCATTTTCGGTTGTTTAAATTAGAATCAACTTGTAGTTTCATTCTTGACTCGTTGGAGCCCGGAAACAACTTGTTGCTTCATTATTGGCTAGATTGAAGTTGGAAACAACTTAGTAGCTTCATTCCAGACTCGTTTGAAGTTGAAAACAACTTGTAGCTTCATTTTCGGTTGTTTAAAATTAGAATCAACTTGTAGTTTCATTCTTGACTCGTTTAAGCATGTAAACAACTTGTTGCTTCATTATTGGCTAGATTGAAGTTGGAAACAACTTGTAGCTTCATTCCATCGACTCGTTTGAAGTTGAAAACAACTTGTAGCTTCATTTTCGGTTGTTTAAAATTAAATCAACTTGTAGTTTCATTCTTGACTCGTTGGAGCCCGGAAACAACTTGTTGCTTCATTATTGGCTAGATTGAAGTTGGAAACAACTTGTAGCTTCATTCCAGACTCGTTTGAAGTTGAAAACAACTTGTAGCTAGCTTTTTTTTCGGTTGTTTAAAATTAAAATCAAGTTGTAGTTTCATTCTTGACTCGTTTAAGCATGTAAACAACTTGTTGCTTCATTATTGGCTAGATTGAAGTTGGAAACAACTTGTAGCTTCATTCCAGACTCGTTTGAAGTTGAAAACAACTTGTAGCTTCATTTTCGGTTGTTTAAATTAAAATCAACTTGTAGTTTCATTCTTGACTCGTTGGAGCCCGGAAACAACTTGTTGCTTCATTATTGGCTAGATTGAAGTTGGAAACAACTTGTAGCTTCATTCCAGACTCGTTTGAAGTTGAAAACAACTTGTAGCTTCATTTTCGGTTGTTTAAATTAAAATCAACTTGTAGTTTCATTCTTGACTCGTTGAGCCCGGAAACAACTTGTCGCTTCATTATTTGCTAGATTGAAGTTGGAAACAACTTGTAGCTTCATTCCAGACAGTTTGAAGTTGAAAACAACTTGTAGCTTCATTCCAAACTCGTTGAAGTTGAAAACAACTTGTAGCTTCATTTTCGGTTGTTTAAAATTAAAATCAACTTGTAGTTTCATTCTTGACCTCGTTGGAGCAGGAAACAACTTGTTGCTTCATTATTGGCTAGATTGAAGTTGGAAACAACTTGTAGCTTCATTCCAGACTCGTTTGAAGTTGAAAACAACTTGTAGCTTCATTTTCGGTTGTTTAAATTAAAATCAACTTGTAGTTTCATTCTTGACTCGATTGAGCCCGGAAACAACTTGTTGCTTCATTATTGGCTAGATTGAAGTTGGAAACAACTTGTAGCTTCATTCCAGACACGTTTGAAGTTGAAAACAACTTGTAGCTTCATTTTCGGTTGTTTAAAATTAGAATCAACTTGTAGTTTCATTCTTGACTCGTTTAAGCATGTAAACAACTTGTTGCTTCATTATTGGCTAGATTGAAGTTGGAAACAACTTGTAGCTTCATTCCAGACTCGTTTGAAGTTGAAAACAACTTGTAGCTTCATTTTCGGTTGTTTAAAATTAGAATCAACTTGTAGTTTCATTCTTGACTCGTTTAAGCATGTAAACAACTTGTTGCTTCATTATTGGCTAGATTGAAGTTGGAAACAACTTGTAGCTTCATTCCAGACTCGTTTGAAGTTGAAAACAACTTGTAGCTTCATTTTCGGTTGTTTAAATTAAAATCAACTTGTAGTTTCATTCTTGACTCGTTGAGCCCGGAAACAACTTGTTGCTTCATTATTGGCTAGATTGAAGTTGGAAACAACTTGTAGCTTCATTCCAGACTCGTTTGAAGTTGAAAACAACTTGTAGCTTCATTTTCGGTTGTTTAAATTAAAATCAACTTGTAGTTTCATTCTTGACTCGTTGGAGCCCGGAAACAACTTGTTGCTTCATTATTGGCTAGATTGAAGTTGGAAACAACTTGTAGCTTCATTCCAGACTCGTTTGAAGTTGAAAACAACTTGTAGCTTCATTTTCGGTTGTTTAAAATTAGAATCAACTTGTAGTTTCATTCTTGACTCGTTTAAGCATGGAAACAACTTGTTGCTTCATTATTGGCTAGATTGAAGTTGGAAACAACTTGTAGCTTCATTCCAGACTCGTTTGAAGTTGAAAACAACTTGTAGCTTCATTTTCGGTTGTTAAAATTAGAATCAACTTGTAGTTTCATTCTTGACTCGTTTAAGCATGTAAACAACTTGTTGCTTCATTATTGGCTAGATTGAAGTTGGAAACAACTTGTAGCTTCATTCCAGACTCGTTTGAAGTTGAAAACAACTTGTAGCTTCATTTTCGGTTGTTTAAAATTAGAATCAACTTGTAGTTTCATTCTTGACTCGTTTAAGCATGTAAACAACTTGTTGCTTCATTATTGGCTAGATTGAAGTTGGAAACAACTTGTAGCTTCATTCCAGACTCGTTTGAAGTTGAAAACAACTTGTAGCTTCATTTTCGGTTGTTTAAAAAAAAATTAAAATCAACTTGTAGTTTTTCATTCTTGAACTGATTATTGTAGCTTCAATTTTCGGTTTGTTAAAATTGGAATCAACTTGTAGTTTCATTCTTGACTCGTTTAAGCATGTAAACAACTTGTTGCTTCATTATTGGCTAGATTGAAGTTGGAAACAACTTGTAGCTTCATTCCAGACTCGTTTGAAGTTGAAAACAACTTGTAGCTTCATTTTCGGTTGTTTAAATTAGAATCAACTTGTAGTTTCATTCTTGACTCGTTTGAGCCGGAAACAACTTGTTGCTTCATTATTGGCTAGATTGAAGTTGGAAACAACTTGTAGCTTCATTCCAGACTCGTTTGAAGTTGAAAACAACTTGTAGCTTCATTTTCGGTTGTTTAAATTAAAATCAACTTGTAGTTTCATTCTTGACTCGTTTAAGCATGTAAACAACTTGTTGCTTCATTATTGGCTAGATTGAAGTTGGAAACAACTTGTAGCTTCATTCCAGACTCGTTTGAAGTTGAAAACAACTTGTAGCTTCATTTTCGGTTGTTTAAAATTAAAATCAACTTGTAGTTTCATTCTTGACTCGTTTAAGCATGTAAACAACTTGTTGCTTCATTATTGGCTAGATTGAAGTTGGAAACAACTTGTAGCTTCATTCCAGACTCGTTTGAAGTTGAAAACAACTTGTAGCTTCATTTTCGGTTGTTTAAATTAAAATCAACTTGTAGTTTCATTCTTGACTCGTTGGAGCCCGGAAACAACTTGTTGCTTCATTATTGGCTAGATTGAAGTTGGAAACAACTTGTAGCTTCATTCCAGACTCGTTTGAAGTTGAAAACAACTTGTAGCTTCATTTTCGGTTGTTTAAAATTAGAATCAACTTGTAGTTTCATTCTTGACTCGTTTAAGCATGTAAACAACTTGTTGCTTCATTATTGGCTAGATTGAAGTTGGAAACAACTTGTAGCTTCATTCCAGACTCGTTTGAAGTTGAAAACAACTTGTAGCTTCATTTTCGGTTGTTTAAAATTAGAATCAACTTGTAGTTTCATTCTTGACTCGTTTGAGCCGGAAACAACTTGTTGCTTCATTATTGGCTAGATTGAAGTTGGAAACAACTTGTAGCTTCATTCCAGACTCGTTTGAAGTTGAAAACAACTTGTAGCTTCATTTTCGGTTGTTTAAATTAAAATCAACTTGTAGTTTCATTCTTGACTCGTTTAAGCATGTAAACAACTTGTTGCTTCATTATTGGCTAGATTGAAGTTGGAAACAACTTGTAGCTTCATTCCAGACTCGTTTGAAGTTGAAAACAACTTGTAGCTTCATTTTCGGTTGTTTAAAATTAGAATCAACTTGTAGTTTCATTCTTGACTCGTTTAAGCATGTAAACAACTTGTTGCTTCATTATTGGCTAGATTGAAGTTGGAAACAACTTGTAGCTTCATTCCAGACTCGTTTGAAGTTGAAAACAACTTGTAGCTTCATTTTCGGTTGTTTAAATTAAAATCAACTTGTAGTTTCATTCTTGACTCGTTGGAGCCCGGAAACAACTTGTTGCTTCATTATTGGCTAGATTGAAGTTGGAAACAACTTGTAGCTTCATTCCAGACTCGTTTGAAGTTGAAAACAAATTGTAGCTTCATTTTCGGTTGTTTAAAATTAGAATCAACTTGTAGTTTCATTCTTGACTCGATTGAGCCCGGAAACAACTTGTCGCTTCATTATTTGCTAGATTGAAGTTGGAAACAACTTGTAGCTTCATTCCAGACTCGTTTGAAGTTGAAAACAACTTGTAGCTTCATTTTCGGTTGTTTAAATTAAAATCAACTTGTAGTTTCATTCTTGACTCGTTGGAGCCCGGAAACAACTTGTTGCTTCATTATTGGCTAGATTGAAGTTGGAAACAACTTGTAGCTTCATTCCAGACTCGTTTGAAGTTGAAAACAACTTGTAGCTTCATTTTCGGTTGTTTAAAATTAGAATCAACTTGTAGTTTCATTCTTGACTCGTTTAAGCATGTAAACAACTTGTTGCTTCATTATTGGCTAGATTGAAGTTGGAAACAACTTGTAGCTTCATTCCAGACTCGTTTGAAGTTGAAAACAACTTGTAGCTTCATTTTCGGTTGTTTAAAATTAGAATCAACTTGTAGTTTCATTCTTGACTCGTTTGAGCCCGGAAACAACTTGTTGCTTCATTATTGGCTAGATTGAAGTTGGAAACAACTTGTAGCTTCATTCCAGACTCGTTTGAAGTTGAAAACAACTTGTAGCTTCATTTTCGGTTGTTTAAAATTAAAATCAACTTGTAGTTTCATTCTTGACTCGTTTAAGCATGTAAACAACTTGTTGCTTCATTATTGGCTAGATTGAAGTTGGAAACAACTTGTAGCTTCATTCCAGACTCGTTTGAAGTTGAAAACAACTTGTAGCTTCATTTTCGGTTGTTTAAATTAAAATCAACTTGTAGTTTCATTCTTGACTCGTTTAAGCCCGTAAACAACTTGTTGCTTCATTATTGGCTAGATTGAAGTTGGAAACAACTTGTAGCTTCATTCCAGACTCGTTTGAAGTTGAAAACAACTTGTAGCTTCATTTTCGGTTGTTTAAATTAAAATCAACTTGTAGTTTCATTCTTGACTCGTTGGAGCCCGAAACAACTTGTTGCTTCATTATTGGCTAGATTGAAGTTGGAAACAACTTGTAGCTTCATTCCAGACTCGTTTGAAGTTGAAAACAACTTGTAGCTTCATTTTCGGTTGTTTAAAATTAGAATCAACTTGTAGTTTCATTCTTGACTCGTTTAAGCATGTAAACAACTTGTTGCTTCATTATTGGCTAGATTGAAGTTGGAAACAACTTGTAGCTTCATTCCAGACTCGTTTGAAGTTGAAAACAACTTGTAGCTTCATTTTCGGTTGTTTAAATTAGAATCAACTTGTAGTTTCATTCTTGACTCGTTTGAGCCCGGAAACAACTTGTTGCTTCATTATTGGCTAGATTGAAGTTGGAAACAACTTGTAGCTTCATTCCAGACTCGTTTGAAGTTGAAAACAACTTGTGTAGTTTCATTCTTGACTCGTTTAAGCATGTAAACAACTTGTTGCTTCATTATTGGCTAGATTGAAGTTGGAAACAACTTGTAGCTTCATTCCAGACTCGTTTGAAGTTGAAAACAACTTGTAGCTTCATTTTCGGTTGTTTAAAATTAGAATCAACTTGTAGTTTCATTCTTGACTCGTTTAAGCATGGAAACAACTTGTTGCTTCATTATTGGCTAGATTGAAGTTGGAAACAACTTGTAGCTTCATTCCAGACTCGTTTGAAGTTGAAAACAACTTGTAGCTTCATTTTCGGTTGTTTAAATTAAAATCAACTTGTAGTTTCATTCTTGACTCGTTGGAGCCCGGAAACAACTTGTTGCTTCATTATTGGCTAGATTGAAGTTGGAAACAACTTGTAGCTTCATTCCAGACTCGTTTGAAGTTGAAAACAACTTGTAGCTTCATTTTCGGTTGTTTAAATTAAAATCAACTTGTAGTTTCATTCTTGACTCGATTGAGCCCGGAAACAACTTGTTGCTTCATTATTGGCTAGATTGAAGTTGGAAACAACTTGTAGCTTCATTCCAGACACGTTTGAAGTTGAAAACAACTTGTAGCTTCATTTTCGGTTGTTTAAAATTAGAATCAACTTGTAGTTTCATTCTTGACTCGTTTAAGCATGTAAACAACTTGTTGCTTCATTATTGGCTAGATTGAAGTTGGAAACAACTTGTAGCTTCATTCCAGACTCGTTTGAAGTTGAAAACAACTTGTAGCTTCATTTTCGGTTGTTTAAAATTAAAATCAACTTGTAGTTTCATTCTTGACTCGTTTAAGCATGTAAACAACTTGTTGCTTCATTATTGGCTAGATTGAAGTTGGAAACAACTTGTAGCTTCATTCCAGACTCGTTTGAAGTTGAAAACAACTTGTAGCTTCATTTTCGGTTGTTTAAATTAAAATCAACTTGTAGTTTCATTCTTGACTCGATTGAGCCCGGAAACAACTTGTTGCTTCATTATTGGCTAGATTGAAGTTGGAAACAACTTGTAGCTTCATTCCAGACTCGTTTGAAGTTGAAAACAACTTGTAGCTTCATTTTCGGTTGTTTAAAATTAGAATCAACTTGTAGTTTCATTCTTGACTCGTTTAAGCATGTAAACAACTTGTTGCTTCATTATTGGCTAGATTGAAGTTGGAAACAACTTGTAGCTTCATTCCAGACTCGTTTGAAGTTGAAAACAACTTGTAGCTTCATTTTCGGTTGTTTAAATTAAAATCAACTTGTAGTTTCATTCTTGACTCGTTGGAGCCCGGAAACAACTTGTTGCTTCATTATTGGCTAGATTGAAGTTGGAAACAACTTGTAGCTTCATTCCAGACTCGTTTGAAGTTGAAAACAACTTGTAGCTTCATTTTCGGTTGTTTAAAATTAGAATCAACTTGTAGTTTCATTCTTGACTCGTTTGAGCCCGGAAACAACTTGTTGCTTCATTATTGGCTAGATTGAAGTTGGAAACAACTTGTAGCTTCATTCCAGACTCGTTTGAAGTTGAAAACAACTTGTAGCTTCATTTTCGGTTGTTTAAATTAAAATCAACTTGTAGTTTCATTCTTGACTCGTTGGAGCCCGGAAACAACTTGTTGCTTCATTATTGGCTAGATTGAAGTTGGAAACAACTTGTAGCTTCATTCCAGACTCGTTTGAAGTTGAAAACAACTTGTAGCTTCATTTTCGGTTGTTTAAATTAAAATCAACTTGTAGTTTCATTCTTGACTCGATTGAGCCCGGAAACAACTTGTTGCTTCATTATTGGCTAGATTGAAGTTGGAAACAACTTGTAGCTTCATTCCAGACTCGTTTGAAGTTGAAAACAACTTGTAGCTTCATTTTCGGTTGTTTAAAATTAGAATCAACTTGTAGTTTCATTCTTGACTCGTTTAAGCCCGTAAACAACTTGTTGCTTCATTATTGGCTAGATTGAAGTTGGAAACAACTTGTAGCTTCATTCCAGACTCGTTTGAAGTTGAAAACAACTTGTAGCTTCATTTTCGGTTGTTTAAAATTTGAATCAACTTGTAGTTTCATTCTTGACTCGTTTAAGCATGTAAACAACTTGTTGCTTCATTATTGGCTAGATTGAAGTTGGAAACAACTTGTAGCTTCATTCCAGACTCGTTTGAAGTTGAAAACAACTTGTAGCTTCATTTTCGGTTGTTTAAATTAAAATCAACTTGTAGTTTCATTCTTGACTCGATTGAGCCCGGAAACAACTTGTTGCTTCATTATTTGCTAGATTGAAGTTGGAAACAACTTGTAGCTTCATTCCAGACTCGTTTGAAGTTGAAAACAACTTGTAGCTTCATTTTCGGTTGTTTAAATTAAAATCAACTTGTAGTTTCATTCTTGACTCGTTGGAGCCCGGAAACAACTTGTTGCTTCATTATTGGCTAGATTGAAGTTGGAAACAACTTGTAGCTTCATTCCAGACTCGTTTGAAGTTGAAAACAACTTGTAGCTTCATTTTCGGTTGTTTAAATTAAAATCAACTTGTAGTTTCATTCTTGACTCGTTGAGCCCGGAAACAACTTGTCGCTTCATTATTGCTAGATTGAAGTTGGAAACAACTTGTAGCTTCATTCCAGACTCGTTTGAAGTTGAAAACAACTTGTAGCTTCATTTTCGGTTGTTTAAATTAAAATCAACTTGTAGTTTCATTCTTGACTCGTTGGAGCCCGGAAACAACTTGTTGCTTCATTATTGGCTAGATTGAAGTTGGAAACAACTTGTAGCTTCATTCCAGACTCGTTTGAAGTTGAAAACAACTTGTAGCTTCATTTTCGGTTGTTTAAATTAAAATCAACTTGTAGTTTCATTCTTGACTCGTTGAGCCGGAAACAACTTGTTGCTTCATTATTTGCTAGATTGAAGTTGGAAACAACTTGTAGCTTCATTCCAGACTCGTTTGAAGTTGAAAACAACTTGTAGCTTCATTTTCGGTTGTTTAAAATTAGAATCAACTTGTAGTTTCATTCTTGACTCGTTTAAGCATGTAAACAACTTGTTGCTTCATTATTGGCTAGATTGAAGTTGGAAACAACTTGTAGCTTCATTCCAGACTCGTTTGAAGTTGAAAACAACTTGTAGCTTCATTTTCGGTTGTTTAAAATTAGAATCAACTTGTAGTTTCATTCTTGACTCGTTTAGCATGTAAACAACTTGTTGCTTCATTATTGGCTAGATTGAAGTTGGAAACAACTTGTAGCTTCATTCCAGACTCGTTTGAAGTTGAAAACAACTTGTAGCTTCATTTTCGGTTGTTTAAATTAAAATCAACTTGTAGTTTCATTCTTGACTCGATTGAGCCCGGAAACAACTTGTTGCTTCATTATTGGCTAGATTGAAGTTGGAAACAACTTGTAGCTTCATTCCAGACTCGTTTGAAGTTGAAAACAACTTGTAGCTTCATTTTCGGTTGTTTAAATTAAATCAACTTGTAGTTTCATTCTTGACTCGTTGGAGCCCGGAAACAACTTGTTGCTTCATTATTGGCTAGATTGAAGTTGGAAACAACTTGTAGCTTCATTCCAGACTCGTTTGAAGTTGAAAACAACTTGTAGCTTCATTTTCGGTTGTTTAAATTAAAATCAACTTGTAGTTTCATTCTTGACTCGTTGAGCCCGGAAACAACTTGTTGCTTCATTATTGGCTAGATTGAAGTTGGAAACAACTTGTAGCTTCATTCCAGACTCGTTTGAAGTTGAAAACAACTTGTAGCTTCATTTTCGGTTGTTTAAATTAAAATCAACTTGTAGTTTCATTCTTGACTCGTTGGAGCCCGGAAACAACTTGTTGCTTCATTATTGGCTAGATTGAAGTTGGAAACAACTTGTAGCTTCATTCCAGACTCGTTTGAAGTTGAAAACAACTTGTAGCTTCATTTTCGGTTGTTTAAATTAAAATCAACTTGTAGTTTCATTCTTGACTCGTTGAGCCCGGAAACAACTTGTTGCTTCATTATTGGCTAGATTGAAGTTGGAAACAACTTGTAGCTTCATTCCAGACACGTTTGAAGTTGAAAACAACTTGTAGCTTCATTTTCGGTTGTTTAAAATTAGAATCAACTTGTAGTTTCATTCTTGACTCGTTTAAGCATGTAAACAACTTGTTGCTTCATTATTGGCTAGATTGAAGTTGGAAACAACTTGTAGCTTCATTCCAGACTCGTTTGAAGTTGAAAACAACTTGTAGCTTCATTTTCGGTTGTTTAAAATTAGAATCAACTTGTAGTTTCATTCTTGACTCGTTTAAGCATGTAAACAACTTGTTGCTTCATTATTGGCTAGATTGAAGTTGGAAACAACTTGTAGCTTCATTCCAGACTCGTTTGAAGTTGAAAACAACTTGTAGCTTCATTTTCGGTTGTTTAAATTAAAATCAACTTGTAGTTTCATTCTTGACTCGATTGAGCCCGGAAACAACTTGTTGCTTCATTATTGGCTAGATTGAAGTTGGAAACAACTTGTAGCTTCATTCCAGACTCGTTTGAAGTTGAAAACAACTTGTAGCTTCATTTTCGGTTGTTTAAAATTAAAATCAACTTGTAGTTTCATTCTTGACTCGTTGGAGCCCGGAAACAACTTGTTGCTTCATTATTGGCTAGATTGAAGTTGGAAACAACTTGTAGCTTCATTCCAGACTCGTTTGAAGTTGAAAACAACTTGTAGCTTCATTTTCGGTTGTTTAAATTAAAATCAACTTGTAGTTTCATTCTTGACTCGTTGAGCCCGGAAACAACTTGTTGCTTCATTATTGGCTAGATTGAAGTTGGAAACAACTTGTAGCTTCATTCCAGACTCGTTTGAAGTTGAAAACAACTTGTAGCTTCATTTTCGGTTGTTTAAATTAAAATCAACTTGTAGTTTCATTCTTGACTCGTTTGAGCCCGAAACAACTTGTTGCTTCATTATTGGCTAGATTGAAGTTGGAAACAACTTGTAGCTTCATTCCAGACTCGTTTGAAGTTGAAAACAACTTGTAGCTTCATTTTCGGTTGTTTAAAATTAAAATCAACTTGTAGTTTCATTCTTGACTCGTTTAAGCATGTAAACAACTTGTTGCTTCATTATTGGCTAGATTGAAGTTGGAAACAACTTGTAGCTTCATTCCAGACTCGTTTGAAGTTGAAAACAACTTGTAGCTTCATTTTCGGTTGTTTAAATTAAAATCAACTTGTAGTTTCATTCTTGACTCGTTTAAGCATGTAAACAACTTGTTGCTTCATTATTGGCTAGATTGAAGTTGGAAACAACTTGTAGCTTCATTCCAGACTCGTTTGAAGTTGAAAACAACTTGTAGCTTCATTTTCGGTTGTTTAAATTAAAATCAACTTGTAGTTTCATTCTTGACTCGTTGGAGCCCGGAAACAACTTGTTGCTTCATTATTGGCTAGATTGAAGTTGGAAACAACTTGTAGCTTCATTCCAGACTCGTTTGAAGTTGAAAACAACTTGTAGCTTCATTTTCGGTTGTTTAAAATTAGAATCAACTTGTAGTTTCATTCTTGACTCGTTTAAGCATGTAAACAACTTGTTGCTTCATTATTGGCTAGATTGAAGTTGGAAACAACTTGTAGCTTCATTCCAGACTCGTTTGAAGTTGAAAACAACTTGTAGCTTCATTTTCGGTTGTTTAAAATTAAATCAACTTGTAGTTTCATTCTTGACTCGTTTAGCAGGTAACAACTTGTTGCTTCATTATTGGCTAGATTGAAGTTGGAAACAACTTGTAGCTTCATTCCAGACTCGTTTGAAGTTGAAAACAACTTGTAGCTTCATTTTCGGTTGTTTAAATTAAATCAACTTGTAGTTTCATTCTTGACTCGTTGGAGCCCGGAAACAACTTGTTGCTTCATTATTGGCTAGATTGAAGTTGGAAACAACTTGTAGCTTCATTCCAGACTCGTTTGAAGTTGAAAACAACTTGTAGCTTCATTTTCGGTTGTTTAAATTAAAATCAACTTGTAGTTTCATTCTTGACTCGATTGAGCCCGGAAACAACTTGTTGCTTCATTATTTGCTAGATTGAAGTTGGAAACAACTTGTAGCTTCATTCCAGACTCGTTTGAAGTTGAAAACAACTTGTAGCTTCATTTTCGGTTGTTTAAATTAAATCAACTTGTAGTTTCATTCTTGACTCGTTTGAGCCCGGAAACAACTTGTTGCTTCATTATTGGCTAGATTGAAGTTGGAAACAACTTGTAGCTTCATTCCAGACTCGTTTGAAGTTGAAAACAACTTGTAGCTTCATTTTCGGTGTTTTAAATTAAATCAACTTGTAGTTTCATTCTTGACTCGTTTAAGCATGTAAACAACTTGTTGCTTCATTATTGGCTAGATTGAAGTTGGAAACAACTTGTAGCTTCATTCCAGACTCGTTTGAAGTTGAAAACAACTTGTAGCTTCATTTTCGGTTGTTTAAAATTAAAATCAACTTGTAGTTTCATTCTTGACTCGTTTGAAGCATGTAAACAACTTGTTGCTTCATTATTGGCTAGATTGAAGTTGGAAACAACTTGTAGCTTCATTCCAGACTCGTTTGAAGTTGAAAACAACTTGTAGCTTCATTTTCGGTTGTTTAAATTAAAATCAACTTGTAGTTTCATTCTTGACTCGTTGGAGCCCGGAAACAACTTGTTGCTTCATTATTGGCTAGATTGAAGTTGGAAACAACTTGTAGCTTCATTCCAGACTCGTTTGAAGTTGAAAACAACTTGTAGCTTCATTTTCGGTTGTTTAAATTAAAATCAACTTGTAGTTTCATTCTTGACTCGTTTCAGCCCGGAAACAACTTGTTGCTTCATTATTGGCTAGATTGAAGTTGGAAACAACTTGTAGCTTCATTCCAGACTCGTTTGAAGTTGAAAACAACTTGTAGCTTCATTTTCGGTTGTTTAAAATTAGAATCAACTTGTAGTTTCATTCTTGACTCGTTTGAGCCCGGAAACAACTTGTTGCTTCATTATTGGCTAGATTGAAGTTGGAAACAACTTGTAGCTTCATTCCAGACTCGTTTGAAGTTGAAAACAACTTGTAGCTTCATTTTCGGTTGTTTAAATTAAAATCAACTTGTAGTTTCATTCTTGACTCGTTTAAGCATGTAAACAACTTGTTGCTTCATTATTGGCTAGATTGAAGTTGGAAACAACTTGTAGCTTCATTCCAGACTCGTTTGAAGTTGAAAACAACTTGTAGCTTCATTTTCGGTTGTTTAAAATTAGAATCAACTTGTAGTTTCATTCTTGACTCGTTTAAGCATGTAAACAACTTGTTGCTTCATTATTGGCTAGATTGAAGTTGGAAACAACTTGTAGCTTCATTCCAGACTCGTTTGAAGTTGAAAACAACTTGTAGCTTCATTTTCGGTTGTTTAAATTAAATCAACTTGTAGTTTCATTCTTGACTCGTTGAGCCCGGAAACAACTTGTTGCTTCATTATTGGCTAGATTGAAGTTGGAAACAACTTGTAGCTTCATTCCAGACTCGTTTGAAGTTGAAAACAACTTGTAGCTTCATTTTCGGTTGTTTAAATTAAAATCAACTTGTAGTTTCATTCTTGACTCGTTTGAGCCCGGAAACAACTTGTAGCTTCATTATTGCTAGATTGAAGTTGGAAACAACTTGTAGCTTCATTTTCGGTTTGTTTGAAAATTAGAAGCGAGTTGTGTAGTTTCATTCTTGACTCGTTAAGCATGTAAAAACTTGTTGCTTCATTATTGGCTAGATTGAAGTTGGAAACAACTTGTAGCTTCATTCCAGACTCGTTTGAAGTTGAAAACAACTTGTAGCTTCATTTTCGGTTGTTTAAAATTAGAATCAACTTGTAGTTTCATTCTTGACTCGTTTAAGCATGTAAACAACTTGTTGCTTCATTATTGGCTAGATTGAAGTTGGAAACAACTTGTAGCTTCATTCCAGACTCGTTTGAAGTTGAAAACAACTTGTAGCTTCATTTTCGGTTGTTTAAATTAAATCAACTTGTAGTTTCATTCTTGACTCGATTGAGCCCGGAAACAACTTGTCGCTTCATTATTGGCTAGATTGAAGTTGGAAACAACTTGTAGCTTCATTCCAGACACGTTTGAAGTTGAAAACAACTTGTAGCTTCATTTTCGGTTGTTTAAATTAAAATCAACTTGTAGTTTCATTCTTGACTCGTTGGAGCCGGAAACAACTTGTTGCTTCATTATTGGCTAGATTGAAGTTGGAAACAACTTGTAGCTTCATTCCAGACTCGTTTGAAGTTGAAAACAACTTGTAGCTTCATTTTCGGTTGTTTAAAATTAAAATCAACTTGTAGTTTCATTCTTGACTCGTTGAGCATGGAAACAACTTGTTGCTTCATTATTGGCTAGATTGAAGTTGGAAACAACTTGTAGCTTCATTCCAGACTCGTTTGAAGTTGAAAACAACTTGTAGCTTCATTTTCGGTTGTTTAAAATTAAAATCAACTTGTAGTTTCATTCTTGACTCGTTTGAGCATGGAAACAACTTGTTGCTTCATTATTGGCTAGATTGAAGTTGGAAACAACTTGTAGCTTCATTCGGTTGTT
>NC_030387.2:18072499-18100892 GCF_001625215.2 Daucus carota subsp. sativus | reverse complement strand
AAAACAACTTGTAGTTTCATTCTTGACTCGTTTTTGAAGTTGAAAACAACTTGTTGCTTCATTTTTCAGTTGGATTGAAGTTGGAAACAACTTGTAGCTTCATTCCAGACTCGTTTGAAGTTGAACACAACTTGTAGCTTCATTTTCAGTTGTTTAAAATTAGAATCAACTTGTAGTTTCATTCTTGACTCGTTTGAGCCGGAAACAACTTGTTGTCATTATTGGCTGGATTGAAGTTGGAAACAACTTGTAGCTTCATTCTAGACTCGTTTGAAGTTGAAAACAACTTGTAGCTTCATTTTCGGTTGTTTAAAAATTAGAATCAACTTGTAGTTTCATTCTTGACTCGTTTGAGCCTGGAAACAACTTGTTGCTTCATTATTGGCTGATTGAAGTTGGAACAACTTGTAGCTTCATTCCAGACTCGTTTGAAGTTGAAAACAACTTGTAGCTTCATTTTCGGTTGTTTAAAATTAGAATCAACTTGTAGTTTCATTCTTGACTCGTTTGAGCCCCCGGAAACAACTTGTTGCTTCATTATTGGCTGGATTGAAGTTGGAACAACTTGTAGCTTCATTCCAGACTCGTTTGAAGTTGAAAACAACTTGTAGCTTCATTTTCAGTTGTTTAAAATTAGAATCAACTTGTAGTTTCATTCTTGACTCGTTTGAGCCTGTAAACAACTTGTTGCTTCATTATTGGCTAGATTGAAGTTGGAAACAACTTGTAGCTTCATTCCAGACTCGTTTGAAGTTGGAAACACATTTGTAGCTTCATTTTCGGTTGTTTAAAATTAGAATCAACTTGTAGTTTCATTCTTGACTCGTTTGAGCCTGTAAACAACTTGTTGCTTCATTATTGCTAGATTGAAGTTGGAAACAACTTGTAGCTTCATTCTAGACTCGTTTGAAGTTGAAAACAATTTGTAGCTTCATTTTCGGTTTCATTCTTGACTGTTTGAGCCTGTAAACAACTTGTTGCTTCATTATGGCTGGATTGAAGTTGGAAACAACTTGTAGCTTCATTCTAGACTCGTTTGAAGTGGAAAACAATTTGTAGCTTCATTTTCAGTTGTTTAAAATTAGAATCAACTTGTAGTTTCATTCTTGACTCGTTTGAGCCCGGAACAACTTGTTGCTTCATTATTGGCTGGATTGATTGAAGTTGGAAACAACTTGTAGCTTCATTCCAGACTCGTTTGAAGTTGAAAACAACTTGTAGCTTCATTTTCAGTTGTTTAAATTAGAATCAACTTGTAGTTTCATTCTTGACTCGTTTGAGCCCTGAAACAACTTGTTGCTTCATTATTGGCTAGATCGAAGTTGGAAACAACTTGTAGCTTCATTCTAGACTCGTTTGAAGTTGAAAAACAATTTGTAGTTTCATTCTTGACTCGTTTGAGCCGGAAACAACTTGTTGCTTCATTATGGCTGGATTGAAGTTGGAAACACTTGTAGCTTCATTCCAGACTCGTTTGAAGTTGAAAACAACTTGTAGCTTCATTTTCGGTTGTTTAAAATTAGAATCAACTTGTAGTTTCATTCTTGACTCGTTTGAGCCTGGAAACAACTTGTTGCTTCATTATTGGCTAGATTGAAGTTGGAAACAACTTGTAGCTTCATTCCAGACTCGTTTGAAGTTGAAAACAATTTGTAGCTTCATTTTCGGTTGTTTAAAATTAGAATCAACTTGTAGTTTCATTCTTGACTCGTTTGAGCCTGTAAACAACTTGTTGCTTCATTATTGGCTAGATTGAAGTTGGAAAACAACTTGTAGCTTCATTCTAGACTCGTTTGAAGTTGAAAACAACTTGTAGCTTCATTTTCGGTTGTTTAAAATTAGAATCAACTTGTAGTTTCATTCTTGACTCGTTTGAGCCTGGAAACAACTTGTTGCTTCATTATTGGCTAGATTGAAGTTGGAAACAACTTGTAGCTTCATTAGACTCGTTTGAAGTGGAAACAACTTGTAGCTTCATTCTTGACTCGTTTGAGTTGAAAAACACTTGTTGCTTCATTTTGGTTGGTTGAAGTTGGAAACAACTTGTAGCTTCATTCCAGACTCGTTTGAAGTTGAACACAACTTGTAGCTTCATTTTCGGTTGTTTAAAATTAGAATCAACTTGTAGTTTCATTCTTGACTCGTTTGAGCCGGAAAACAACTTGTTGCTTCATTATTGGCTAGATTGAAGTTGGAAACAACTTGTAGCTTCCATTCTAGACTCGTTTGAAGTGAAAACAATTTGTAGCTTCATTTTGTTGTTTAAAATTAGAATCAACTTGTAGTTTCATTCTTGACTCGTTTGAGCCTGGAAACAACTTGTTGCTTCATTATGGCTAGATTGAAGTTGGAAACAACTTGTAGCTTCATTCCAGACTCGTTTGAAGTTGAAAACAACTTGTAGCTTCATTTTCGGTTGTTTAAAATTAGAATCAACTTTTAGTTTCATTCTTGACTCGTTTGAGCCTGGAAACAACTTGTTGCTTCATTATTGGCTGGATTGAAGTTGGAAACAACATGTAGCTTCATTCCGGACTCGTTTGAAGTTGAACACAACTTGTAGCTTCATTTTCGGTTGTTTAAAATTAGAATCAACTTGTAGTTTCATTCTTGACTCGTTTGAGCCTGTAAACAACTTGTTGCTTCATTATTGGCTAGATTGAAGTTGGAAACAACTTGTAGCTTCATTCTAGACTCGTTTGAAGTTGAAAACAATTTGTAGCTTCATTTTCGTTGTTTAAAATTAGAATCAACTTGTAGTTTCATTCTTGACTCGTTTGAGCCTGTAAACAACTTGTTGCTTCATTATTGGTTAGATTGAAGTTGGAAACAACTTGTAGCTTCATTCTAGACTCGTTTGAAGTTGAAAACAATTTGTAGCTTCATTTTCGGTTTCATTCTTGACTCGTTTGAGCCTGTAAACAACTTGTTGCTTCATTATTGGCTAGATTGAAGTTGGAAACAACTTGTAGCTTCATTCTAGACTCGTTTGAAGTGGAAAACAATTTGTAGCTTCATTTTCTGTTGTTTAAAATTAGAATCAACTTGTAGTTTCATTCTTGACTCGTTTGAGCCGGAAACAACTTGTTGCTTCATTATTGGCTGGATTGAAGTTGGAAACAACTTGTAGCTTCATTCAGACTCGTTTGAAGTTGAAAACAACTTGTAGCTTCATTTTCGGTTGTTTAAAATTAGAATCAACTTGTAGCTTCATTCCAGACTCGTTTGAAGTTGAAACAACTTGTAGCTTCATTTCGGTTGTTTAAAATTAGAATCAACTTGTAGTTTCATTCTTGACTCGTTTGAGCCCGGAAACAACTTGTTGCTTCATTATTGGCTCGATTGAAGTTGGAACAACTTGTAGCTTCATTCTAGACTCGTTTGAAGCTGAAAACAATTTGTAGCTTCATTTTCCGTTGTATAAAATTAGAATCAACTTGTAGTTTCATTCTTGACTCGTTTGAGCCTGGAAACAACTTGTTGCTTCATTATTGGCTAGATTGAAGTTGGAAACAACTTGTAGCTTCATTCCAGACTCGTTTGAAGTTGAAAACAACTTGTAGCTTCATTTTCGGTTGTTTAAAATTAGAATCAACTTTTAGTTTCATTCTTGACTCGTTTGAGCCCGGAAACAACTTGTTGCATCATTAATTGGATGGATTGAGTTGGAAACGACTTGTAGCTTCATTCCAGACTCGTTTGAAGTTGAACACAACTTGTAGCTTCATTTTCGGTTGTTTAAAATTAGAATCAACTTGCAGTTTCATTCTTGACTCGTTTGAGCCTGTAAACAACTTGTTGCTTCATTATTGGCTAGATTGAAGTTGGATACAACTTGTAGCTCCATTCTAGACTCGTTTGAAGCTGAAAACAATTTGTAGCTTCATTTTCGGTTGTTTAAAATTAGAATCAACTTGTAGTTTCATTCTTGACTCGTTTGAGCCTGTAAACAACATGTTGCTTCATTATTGGTTAGATTGAAGTTGGAAACAACTTGTAGCTTCATTATAGACTCGTTTGAAGTGGAAAACAATTTGTAGGTTCATTTTCGGTTTCATTCTTGACTCGTTTGAGCCTGTAAACAACTTGTTGCTTCATTATTGGTTAGATTGAAGTTGGAAACAACTTGTAGCTTCATTCTAGACTCGTTTGAAGTGGAAAACAATTTGTAGCTTCATTTTCTGTTGTTTAAAATTAGAATCAACTTGTAGTTTCATTCTTGACTCGTTTGAGCCTGGAAACAACTTGTTGCTTCATTATTGGCTAGATTGAAGTTGGAAACAACTTGTAGCTTCATTCCAGACTCGTTTGAAGTTGAAAACAACTTGTAGCTTCATTTTCGGTTGTTTAAAATTAGAATCAACTTTTAGTTTCATTCTTGACTCGTTTGAGCCCGGAAACAACTTGTTGCATCATTATTGGATGGATTGAAGTTGGAAACGACTTGTAGCTTCATTCCAGACTCGTTTGAAGTTGAACACAACTTGTAGCTTCATTTTCGGTTGTTTAAAATTAGAATCAACTTGCAGTTTCATTCTTGACTCGTTTGAGCCTGTAAACAACTTGTTGCTTCATTATTGGCTAGATTGAAGTTGGATACAACTTGTAGCTCCATTCTAGACTCGTTTGAAGCTGAAAACAATTTGTAGCTTCATTTTCGGTTGTTTAAAATTAGAATCAACTTGTAGTTTCATTCTTGACTCGTTTGAGCCTGTAAACAACATGTTGCTTCATTATTGGTTAGATTGAAGTTGGAAACAACTTGTAGCTTCATTATAGACTCGTTTGAAGTGGAAAACAATTTGTAGCTTCATTTTCGGTTTCATTCTTGACTCGTTTGAGCCTGTAAACAACTTGTTGCTTCATTATTGGTTAGATTGAAGTTGGAAACAACTTGTAGCTTCATTCTAGACTCGTTTGAAGTGGAAACAATTTGTAGCTTCATTTTCTGTTGTTTAAAATTAGAATCAACTTGTAGTTTCATTTTTGACTCGTTTGAGCCCGGAAACAACTTGTTGCTTCATTATTGGCTGGATTGAAGTTGGAAACAATATGTAGCTTCATTCCAGACTCGTTTGAAGTTGAAAACAACTTGTAGCTTCATTTTCAGTTGTTTAAAATTAGAATCAACTTGTAGTTTCATTCTTGACTCGTTTGAGCCTTTAAACAACTTGTTGCTTCATTACTGGCTGGATTGAAGTTGGAAACAACTTGTAGCTTCATTCCAGACTCGTTTGAAGTTGAACACAACTTGTAGCTTCATTTTCGGTTGTTTAAAATTGGAATCAACTTGTAGTTTCATTCTTGACTCGTTTGAGCCTGTAAACAACTTGTTGCTTCTTTATTGGTTAGATTGAAGTTGGAAACAACTTGTAGCTTCATTATAGACTCGTTTGAAGTGGAAAACAATTTGTAGGTTCATTTTCGGTTTCATTCTTGACTCGTTTGAGCCTGTAAACAACTTGTTGCTTCATTATTGGTTAGATTGAAGTTGGAAACAACTTGTAGCTTCATTCTAGACTCGTTTGAAGTGGAAAACAATTTGTAGCTTCATTTTCTGTTGTTTAAAATTAGAATCAACTTGTAGTTTCATTTTTGACTCGTTTGAGCCCGGAAACAACTTGTTGCTTCATTATTGGCTGGATTGAAGTTGGAAACAATATGTAGCTTCATTCCAGACTCGTTTGAAGTTGAAAACAACTTGTAGCTTCATTTTCAGTTGTTTAAAATTAGAATCAACTTGTAGTTTCATTCTTGACTCGTTAGAGCCTTTAAACAACTTGTTGCTTCATTACTGGCTGGATTGAAGTTGGAAACAACTTGTAGCTTCATTCCAGACTCGTTTGAAGTTGAACACAACTTGTAGCTTCATTTTCGGTTGTTTAAAATTGGAATCAACTTGTAGTTTCATTCTTGACTCGTTTGAGCCTGTAAACAACTTGTTGCTTCTTTATTGGTTAGATTGAAGTTGGAAACAACTTGTAGCTTCATTCTAGACTCGTTTGAAGTGGAAAACAATTTGTAGCTTTATTTTCAGTTGTTTAAAATTAGAATCAACTTGTAGTTTCATTCTTGACTCGTTTGAGCCTGTAAACAACTTGTTGCTTCATTATTGGCTGGATTGAAGTTGGAAACAACTTGAAGCTTCATTCTAGACTCGTTTGAAGCTGAAAACAATTTGTAGCTTCATTTTCGGTTGTTTAAAATTAGAATTAACTTGTAGTTTCATTCTTGACTCGTTTGAGCCTGTAAACAACATGTTGCTTCATTATTGGTTAGATTGAAGTTGGAAACAACTTGTAGCTTCATTCTAGACTCGTTTGAAGTGGAAAACAATTTGTAGCTTCATTTTCTGTTGTTTAAAATTAGAATCAACTTGTAGTTTCATTTTTGACTCGTTTGAGCCCGGAAACAACTTGTTGCTTCATTATTGGCTGGATTGAAGTTGGAAACAATATGTAGCTTCATTCCAGACTCGTTTGAAGTTGAAAACAACTTGTAGCTTCATTTTCAGTTGTTTAAAATTAGAATCAACTTGTAGCTTCATTCCAGACTCGTTTGAAGTTGAACACAACTTGTAGCTTCATTTTCGGTTGTTTAAAATTAGAATCAACTTGTAGTTTCATTCTTGACTCGTTTGAGCCCGGAAACAACTTGTTGCTTCATTATTGGCTCGATTGAAGTTGGATACAACTTGGAGCTCCATTCTAGACTCGTTTGAAGCTGAAAACAATTTGTAGCTTCATTTTCCGTTGTATAAAATTAGAATCAACTTGTAGTTTCATTCTTGACTCGTTTGAGCCTGGAAACAACTTGTTGCTTTCATTATTGGCTAGATTGAAGTTGGAAACAACTTGTAGCTTCATTCCAGACTCGTTTGAAGTTGAAAACAACTTGTAGCTTCATTTTCGGTTGTTTAAAATTAGAATCAACTTTTAGTTTCATTCTTGACTCGTTTGAGCCCGGAAACAACTTGTTGCATCATTATTGGATGGATTGAAGTTGGAAACGACTTGTAGCTTCATTCCAGACTCGTTTGAAGTCGAACACAACTTGTAGCTTCATTTTCGGTTGTTTAAAATTAGAATCAACTTGCAGTTTCATTCTTGACTCGTTTGAGCCTGTAAACAACTTGTTGCTTCATTATTGGCTAGATTGAAGTTGGATACAACTTGTAGCTTCATTCCAGACTCGTTTGAAGTTGAACACAACTTGTAGCTTCATTTTCGGTTGTTTAAAATTGGAATCAACTTGTAGTTTCATTCTTGACTCGTTTGAGCCTGTAAACAACTTGTTGCTTCTTTATTGGTTAGATTGAAGTTGGAAACAACTTGTAGCTTCATTATAGACTCGTTTGAAGTGGAAAACAATTTGTAGGTTCATTTTCGGTTTCATTCTTGACTCGTTTGAGTCTGTAAACAACTTGTTGCTTCATTATTGGTTAGATTGAAGTTGGAAACAACTTGTAGCTTCATTCTAGACTCGTTTGAAGTGGAAAACAATTTGTAGCTTCATTTTCTGTTGTTTAAAATTAGAATCAACTTGTAGTTTCATTTTTGACTCGTTTGAGCCCGGAAACAACTTGTTGCTTCATTATTGGCTGGATTGAAGTTGGAAACAATATGTAGCTTCATTCCAGACTCGTTTGAAGTTGAAAACAACTTGTAGCTTCATTTTCAGTTGTTTAAAATTAGAATCAACTTGTAGTTTCATTCTTGACTCGTTTGAGCCTTTAAACAACTTGTTGCTTCATTACTGGCTGGATTGAAGTTGGAAACAACTTGTAGCTTCATTCCAGACTCGTTTGAAGTTGAACACAACTTGTAGCTTCATTTTCGGTTGTTTAAAATTGGAATCAACTTGTAGTTTCATTCTTGACTCGTTTGAGCCTGTAAACAACTTGTTGCTTCTTTATTGGTTAGATTGAAGTTGGAAACAACTTGTAGCTTCATTCTAGACTCGTTTGAAGTGGAAAACAATTTGTAGCTTTATTTTCAGTTGTTTAAAATTAGAATCAACTTGTAGTTTCATTCTTGACTCGTTTGAGCCTGTAAACAACTTGTTGCTTCATTATTGGCTGGATTGAAGTTGGAAACAACTTGAAGCTTCATTCTAGACTCGTTTGAAGCTGAAAACAATTTGTAGCTTCATTTTCGGTTGTTTAAAATTAGAATTAACTTGTAGTTTCATTCTTGACTCGTTTGAGCCTGTAAACAACATGTTGCTTCATTATTGGTTAGATTGAAGTTGGAAACAACTTGTAGCTTCATTCTAGACTCGTTTGAAGTGGAAAACAATTTGTAGCTTCATTTTCTGTTGTTTAAAATTAGAATCAACTTGTAGTTTCATTTTTGACTCGTTTGAGCCCGGAAACAACTTGTTGCTTCATTATTGGCTGGATTGAAGTTGGAAACAATATGTAGCTTCATTCCAGACTCGTTTGAAGTTGAAAACAACTTGTAGCTTCATTTTCAGTTGTTTAAAATTAGAATCAACTTGTAGCTTCATTCCAGACTCGTTTGAAGTTGAACACAACTTGTAGCTTCATTTTCGGTTGTTTAAAATTAGAATCAACTTGTAGTTTCATTCTTGACTCGTTTGAGCCCGGAAACAACTTGTTGCTTCATTATTGGCTCGATTGAAGTTGGATACAACTTGGAGCTCCATTCTAGACTCGTTTGAAGCTGAAAACAATTTGTAGCTTCATTTTCCGTTGTATAAAATTAGAATCAACTTGTAGTTTCATTCTTGACTCGTTTGAGCCTGGAAACAACTTGTTGCTTTCATTATTGGCTAGATTGAAGTTGGAAACAACTTGTAGCTTCATTCCAGACTCGTTTGAAGTTGAAAACAACTTGTAGCTTCATTTTCGGTTGTTTAAAATTAGAATCAACTTTTAGTTTCATTCTTGACTCGTTTGAGCCCGGAAACAACTTGTTGCATCATTATTGGATGGATTGAAGTTGGAAACGACTTGTAGCTTCATTCCAGACTCGTTTGAAGTCGAACACAACTTGTAGCTTCATTTTCGGTTGTTTAAAATTAGAATCAACTTGCAGTTTCATTCTTGACTCGTTTGAGCCTGTAAACAACTTGTTGCTTCATTATTGGCTAGATTGAAGTTGGATACAACTTGTAGCTCCATTCTAGACTCGTTTGAAGCTGAAAACAATTTGTAGCTTCATTTTCGGTTGTTTAAAATTAGAATCAACTTGTAGTTTCATTCTTGACTCGTTTGAGCCTGTAAACAACATGTTGCTTCATTATTGGTTAGATTGAAGTTGGAAACAACTTGTAGCTTCATTATAGACTCGTTTGAAGTGGAAAACAATTTGTAGGTTCATTTTCGGTTTCATTCTTGACTCGTTTGAGCCTGTAAACAACTTGTTGCTTCATTATTGGTTAGATTGAAGTTGGAAACAACTTGTAGCTTCATTCTAGACTCGTTTGAAGTGGAAAACAATTTGTAGCTTCATTTTCTGTTGTTTAAAATTAGAATCAACTTGTAGTTTCATTTTTGACTCGTTTTAGCCCGGAAACAACTTGTTGCTTCATTATTGGCTGGATTGAAGTTGGAAACAATATGTAGCTTCATTCCAGACTCGTTTGAAGTTGAAAACAACTTGTAGCTTCATTTTCAGTTGTTTAAAATTAGAATCAACTTGTAGCTTCATTCCAGACTCGTTTGAAGTTGAACACAACTTGTAGCTTCATTTTCGGTTGTTTAAAATTAGAATCAACTTGTAGTTTCATTCTTGACTCGTTTGAGCCCGGAAACAACTTGTTGCTTCATTATTGGCTCGATTGAAGTTGGATACAACTTGGAGCTCCATTCTAGACTCGTTTGAAGCTGAAAACAATTTGTAGCTTCATTTTCCGTTGTATAAAATTAGAATCAACTTGTAGTTTCATTCTTGACTCGTTTGAGCCTGGAAACAACTTGTTGCTTCATTATTGGCTAGATTGAAGTTGGAAACAACTTGTAGCTTCATTCCAGACTCGTTTGAAGTTGAAAACAACTTGTAGCTTCATTTTCGGTTGTTTAAAATTAGAATCAACTTTTAGTTTCATTCTTGACTCGTTTGAGCCCGGAAACAACTTGTTGCATCATTATTGGATGGATTGAAGTTGGAAACGACTTGTAGCTTATTCCAGACTCGTTTGAAGTTGAACACAACTTGTAGCTTCATTTTCGGTTGTTTAAAATTAGAATCAACTTGCAGTTTCATTCTTGACTCGTTTGAGCCTGTAAACAACTTGTTGCTTCATTATTGGCTAGATTGAAGTTGGATACAACTTGTAGCTCCATTCTAGACTCGTTTGAAGCTGAAAACAATTTGTAGCTTCATTTTCGGTTGTTTAAAATTAGAATCAACTTGTAGTTTCATTCTTGACTCGTTTGAGCCTGTAAACAACATGTTGCTTCATTATTGGTTAGATTGAAGTTGGAAACAACTTGTAGCTTCATTATAGACTCGTTTGAAGTGGAAAACAATTTGTAGGTTCATTTTCGGTTTCATTCTTGACTCGTTTGAGCCTGTAAACAACTTGTTGCTTCATTATTGGTTAGATTGAAGTTGGAAACAACTTGTAGCTTCATTCTAGACTCGTTTGAAGTGGAAACAATTTGTAGCTTCATTTTCTGTTGTTTAAAATTAGAATCAACTTGTAGTTTCATTTTTGACTCGTTTGAGCCCGGAAACAACTTGTTGCTTCATTATTGGCTGGATTGAAGTTGGAAACAATATGTAGCTTCATTCCAGACTCGTTTGAAGTTGAAAACAACTTGTAGCTTCATTTTCAGTTGTTTAAAATTAGAATCAACTTGTAGTTTCATTCTTGACTCGTTTGAGCCTTTAAACAACTTGTTGCTTCATTACTGGCTGGATTGAAGTTGGAAACAACTTGTAGCTTCATTCCAGACTCGTTTGAAGTTGAACACAACTTGTAGCTTCATTTTCGGTTGTTTAAAATTGGAATCAACTTGTAGTTTCATTCTTGACTCGTTTGAGCCTGTAAACAACTTGTTGCTTCTTTATTGGTTAGATTGAAGTTGGAAACAACTTGTAGCTTCATTATAGACTCGTTTGAAGTGGAAAACAATTTGTAGGTTCATTTTCGGTTTCATTCTTGACTCGTTTGAGCCTGTAAACAACTTGTTGCTTCATTATTGGTTAGATTGAAGTTGGAAACAACTTGTAGCTTCATTCTAGACTCGTTTGAAGTGGAAAACAATTTGTAGCTTCATTTTCTGTTGTTTAAAATTAGAATCAACTTGTAGTTTCATTTTTGACTCGTTTGAGCCCGGAAACAACTTGTTGCTTCATTATTGGCTGGATTGAAGTTGGAAACAATATGTAGCTTCATTCCAGACTCGTTTGAAGTTGAAAACAACTTGTAGCTTCATTTTCAGTTGTTTAAAATTAGAATCAACTTGTAGTTTCATTCTTGACTCGTTTGAGCCTTTAAACAACTTGTTGCTTCATTACTGGCTGGATTGAAGTTGGAAACAACTTGTAGCTTCATTCCAGACTCGTTTGAAGTTGAACACAACTTGTAGCTTCATTTTCGGTTGTTTAAAATTGGAATCAACTTGTAGTTTCATTCTTGACTCGTTTGAGCCTGTAAACAACTTGTTGCTTCTTTATTGGTTAGATTGAAGTTGGAAACAACTTGTAGCTTCATTCTAGACTCGTTTGAAGTGGAAAACAATTTGTAGCTTTATTTTCAGTTGTTTAAAATTAGAATCAACTTGTAGTTTCATTCTTGACTCGTTTGAGCCTGTAAACAACTTGTTGCTTCATTATTGGCTGGATTGAAGTTGGAAACAACTTGAAGCTTCATTCTAGACTCGTTTGAAGCTGAAAACAATTTGTAGCTTCATTTTCGGTTGTTTAAAATTAGAATTAACTTGTAGTTTCATTCTTGACTCGTTTGAGCCTGTAAACAACATGTTGCTTCATTATTGGTTAGATTGAAGTTGGAAACAACTTGTAGCTTCATTCTAGACTCGTTTGAAGTGGAAAACAATTTGTAGCTTCATTTTCTGTTGTTTAAAATTAGAATCAACTTGTAGTTTCATTTTTGACTCGTTTGAGCCCGGAAACAACTTGTTGCTTCATTATTGGCTGGATTGAAGTTGGAAACAATATGTAGCTTCATTCCAGACTCGTTTGAAGTTGAAAACAACTTGTAGCTTCATTTTCAGTTGTTTAAAATTAGAATCAACTTGTAGCTTCATTCCAGACTCGTTTGAAGTTGAACACAACTTGTAGCTTCATTTTCGGTTGTTTAAAATTAGAATCAACTTGCAGTTTCATTCTTGACTCGTTTGAGCCTGTAAACAACTTGTTGCTTCATTATTGGCTAGATTGAAGTTGGATACAACTTGTAGCTCCATTCTAGACTCGTTTGAAGCTGAAAACAATTTGTAGCTTCATTTTCGGTTGTTTAAAATTAGAATCAACTTGTAGTTTCATTCTTGACTCGTTTGAGCCTGTAAACAACATGTTGCTTCATTATTGGTTAGATTGAAGTTGGAAACAACTTGTAGCTTCATTATAGACTCGTTTGAAGTGGAAAACAATTTGTAGGTTCATTTTCGGTTTCATTCTTGACTCGTTTGAGCCTGTAAACAACTTGTTGCTTCATTATTGGTTAGATTGAAGTTGGAAACAACTTGTAGCTTCATTCTAGACTCGTTTGAAGTGGAAACAATTTGTAGCTTCATTTTCTGTTGTTTAAAATTAGAATCAACTTGTAGTTTCATTTTTGACTCGTTTGAGCCCGGAAACAACTTGTTGCTTCATTATTGGCTGGATTGAAGTTGGAAACAATATGTAGCTTCATTCCAGACTCGTTTGAAGTTGAAAACAACTTGTAGCTTCATTTTCAGTTGTTTAAAATTAGAATCAACTTGTAGTTTCATTCTTGACTCGTTTGAGCCTTTAAACAACTTGTTGCTTCATTACTGGCTGGATTGAAGTTGGAAACAACTTGTAGCTTCATTCCAGACTCGTTTGAAGTTGAACACAACTTGTAGCTTCATTTTCGGTTGTTTAAAATTGGAATCAACTTGTAGTTTCATTCTTGACTCGTTTGAGCCTGTAAACAACTTGTTGCTTCTTTATTGGTTAGATTGAAGTTGGAAACAACTTGTAGCTTCATTATAGACTCGTTTGAAGTGGAAAACAATTTGTAGGTTCATTTTCGGTTTCATTCTTGACTCGTTTGAGCCTGTAAACAACTTGTTGCTTCATTATTGGTTAGATTGAAGTTGGAAACAACTTGTAGCTTCATTCTAGACTCGTTTGAAGTGGAAAACAATTTGTAGCTTCATTTTCTGTTGTTTAAAATTAGAATCAACTTGTAGTTTCATTTTTGACTCGTTTGAGCCCGGAAACAACTTGTTGCTTCATTATTGGCTGGATTGAAGTTGGAAACAATATGTAGCTTCATTCCAGACTCGTTTGAAGTTGAAAACAACTTGTAGCTTCATTTTCAGTTGTTTAAAATTAGAATCAACTTGTAGTTTCATTCTTGACTCGTTTGAGCCTTTAAACAACTTGTTGCTTCATTACTGGTTGGATTGAAGTTGGAAACAACTTGTAGCTTCATTCCAGACTCGTTTGAAGTTGAACACAACTTGTAGCTTCATTTTCGGTTGTTTAAAATTGGAATCAACTTGTAGTTTCATTCTTGACTCGTTTGAGCCTGTAAACAACTTGTTGCTTCTTTATTGGTTAGATTGAAGTTGGAAACAACTTGTAGCTTCATTCTAGACTCGTTTGAAGTGGAAAACAATTTGTAGCTTTATTTTCAGTTGTTTAAAATTAGAATCAACTTGTAGTTTCATTCTTGACTCGTTTGAGCCTGTAAACAACTTGTTGCTTCATTATTGGCTGGATTGAAGTTGGAAACAACTTGAAGCTTCATTCTAGACTCGTTTGAAGCTGAAAACAATTTGTAGCTTCATTTTCGGTTGTTTAAAATTAGAATTAACTTGTAGTTTCATTCTTGACTCGTTTGAGCCTGTAAACAACATGTTGCTTCATTATTGGTTAGATTGAAGTTGGAAACAACTTGTAGCTTCATTCTAGACTCGTTTGAAGTGGAAAACAATTTGTAGCTTCATTTTCTGTTGTTTAAAATTAGAATCAACTTGTAGTTTCATTTTTGACTCGTTTGAGCCCGGAAACAACTTGTTGCTTCATTATTGGCTGGATTGAAGTTGGAAACAATATGTAGCTTCATTCCAGACTCGTTTGAAGTTGAAAACAACTTGTAGCTTCATTTTCAGTTGTTTAAAATTAGAATCAACTTGTAGCTTCATTCCAGACTCGTTTGAAGTTGAACACAACTTGTAGCTTCATTTTCGGTTGTTTAAAATTAGAATCAACTTGTAGTTTCATTCTTGACTCGTTTGAGCCGGGAAACAACTTGTTGCTTCATTATTGGCTCGATTGAAGTTGGATACAACTTGGAGCTCCATTCTAGACTCGTTTGAAGCTGAAAACAATTTGTAGCTTCATTTTCCGTTGTATAAAATTAGAATCAACTTGTAGTTTCATTCTTGACTCGTTTGAGCCTGGAAACAACTTGTTGCTTTCATTATTGGCTAGATTGAAGTTGGAAACAACTTGTAGCTTCATTCCAGACTCGTTTGAAGTTGAAAACAACTTGTAGCTTCATTTTCGGTTGTTTAAAATTAGAATCAACTTTTAGTTTCATTCTTGACTCGTTTGAGCCCGGAAACAACTTGTTGCATCATTATTGGATGGATTGAAGTTGGAAACGACTTGTAGCTTCATTCCAGACTCGTTTGAAGTCGAACACAACTTGTAGCTTCATTTTCGGTTGTTTAAAATTAGAATCAACTTGCAGTTTCATTCTTGACTCGTTTGAGCCTGTAAACAACTTGTTGCTTCATTATTGGCTAGATTGAAGTTGGATACAACTTGTAGCTCCATTCTAGACTCGTTTGAAGCTGAAAACAATTTGTAGCTTCATTTTCGGTTGTTTAAAATTAGAATCAACTTGTAGTTTCATTCTTGACTCGTTTGAGCCTGTAAACAACATGTTGCTTCATTATTGGTTAGATTGAAGTTGGAAACAACTTGTAGCTTCATTATAGACTCGTTTGAAGTGGAAAACAATTTGTAGGTTCATTTTCGGTTTCATTCTTGACTCGTTTGAGCCTGTAAACAACTTGTTGCTTCATTATTGGTTAGATTGAAGTTGGAAACAACTTGTAGCTTCATTCTAGACTCGTTTGAAGTGGAAAACAATTTGTAGCTTCATTTTCTGTTGTTTAAAATTAGAATCAACTTGTAGTTTCATTTTTGACTCGTTTTAGCCCGGAAACAACTTGTTGCTTCATTATTGGCTGGATTGAAGTTGGAAACAATATGTAGCTTCATTCCAGACTCGTTTGAAGTTGAAAACAACTTGTAGCTTCATTTTCAGTTGTTTAAAATTAGAATCAACTTGTAGCTTCATTCCAGACTCGTTTGAAGTTGAACACAACTTGTAGCTTCATTTTCGGTTGTTTAAAATTAGAATCAACTTGTAGTTTCATTCTTGACTCGTTTGAGCCCGGAAACAACTTGTTGCTTCATTATTGGCTCGATTGAAGTTGGATACAACTTGGAGCTCCATTCTAGACTCGTTTGAAGCTGAAAACAATTTGTAGCTTCATTTTCCGTTGTATAAAATTAGAATCAACTTGTAGTTTCATTCTTGACTCGTTTGAGCCTGGAAACAACTTGTTGCTTCATTATTGGCTAGATTGAAGTTGGAAACAACTTGTAGCTTCATTCCAGACTCGTTTGAAGTTGAAAACAACTTGTAGCTTCATTTTCGGTTGTTTAAAATTAGAATCAACTTTTAGTTTCATTCTTGACTCGTTTGAGCCCGGAAACAACTTGTTGCATCATTATTGGATGGATTGAAGTTGGAAACGACTTGTAGCTTCATTCCAGACTCGTTTGAAGTTGAACACAACTTGTAGCTTCATTTTCGGTTGTTTAAAATTAGAATCAACTTGCAGTTTCATTCTTGACTCGTTTGAGCCTGTAAACAACTTGTTGCTTCATTATTGGCTAGATTGAAGTTGGATACAACTTGTAGCTCCATTCTAGACTCGTTTGAAGCTGAAAACAATTTGTAGCTTCATTTTCGGTTGTTTAAAATTAGAATCAACTTGTAGTTTCATTCTTGACTCGTTTGAGCCTGTAAACAACATGTTGCTTCATTATTGGTTAGATTGAAGTTGGAAACAACTTGTAGCTTCATTATAGACTCGTTTGAAGTGGAAAACAATTTGTAGGTTCATTTTCGGTTTCATTCTTGACTCGTTTGAGCCTGTAAACAACTTGTTGCTTCATTATTGGTTAGATTGAAGTTGGAAACAACTTGTAGCTTCATTCTAGACTCGTTTGAAGTGGAAACAATTTGTAGCTTCATTTTCTGTTGTTTAAAATTAGAATCAACTTGTAGTTTCATTTTTGACTCGTTTGAGCCCGGAAACAACTTGTTGCTTCATTATTGGCTGGATTGAAGTTGGAAACAATATGTAGCTTCATTCCAGACTCGTTTGAAGTTGAAAACAACTTGTAGCTTCATTTTCAGTTGTTTAAAATTAGAATCAACTTGTAGTTTCATTCTTGACTCGTTTGAGCCTTTAAACAACTTGTTGCTTCATTACTGGCTGGATTGAAGTTGGAAACAACTTGTAGCTTCATTCCAGACTCGTTTGAAGTTGAACACAACTTGTAGCTTCATTTTCGGTTGTTTAAAATTGGAATCAACTTGTAGTTTCATTCTTGACTCGTTTGAGCCTGTAAACAACTTGTTGCTTCTTTATTGGTTAGATTGAAGTTGGAAACAACTTGTAGCTTCATTATAGACTCGTTTGAAGTGGAAAACAATTTGTAGGTTCATTTTCGGTTTCATTCTTGACTCGTTTGAGCCTGTAAACAACTTGTTGCTTCATTATTGGTTAGATTGAAGTTGGAAACAACTTGTAGCTTCATTCTAGACTCGTTTGAAGTGGAAAACAATTTGTAGCTTCATTTTCTGTTGTTTAAAATTAGAATCAACTTGTAGTTTCATTTTTGACTCGTTTGAGCCCGGAAACAACTTGTTGCTTCATTATTGGCTGGATTGAAGTTGGAAACAATATGTAGCTTCATTCCAGACTCGTTTGAAGTTGAAAACAACTTGTAGCTTCATTTTCAGTTGTATAAAATTAGAATCAACTTGTAGTTTCATTCTTGACTCGTTTGAGCCTTTAAACAACTTGTTGCTTCATTACTGGCTGGATTGAAGTTGGAAACAACTTGTAGCTTCATTCCAGACTCGTTTGAAGTTGAACACAACTTGTAGCTTCATTTTCGGTTGTTTAAAATTGGAATCAACTTGTAGTTTCATTCTTGACTCGTTTGAGCCTGTAAACAACTTGTTGCTTCTTTATTGGTTAGATTGAAGTTGGAAACAACTTGTAGCTTCATTCTAGACTCGTTTGAAGTGGAAAACAATTTGTAGCTTTATTTTCAGTTGTTTAAAATTAGAATCAACTTGTAGTTTCATTCTTGACTCGTTTGAGCCTGTAAACAACTTGTTGCTTCATTATTGGCTGGATTGAAGTTGGAAACAACTTGAAGCTTCATTCTAGACTCGTTTGAAGCTGAAAACAATTTGTAGCTTCATTTTCGGTTGTTTAAAATTAGAATTAACTTGTAGTTTCATTCTTGACTCGTTTGAGCCTGTAAACAACATGTTGCTTCATTATTGGTTAGATTGAAGTTGGAAACAACTTGTAGCTTCATTCTAGACTCGTTTGAAGTGGAAAACAATTTGTAGCTTCATTTTCGGTTTCATTCTTGACTCGTTTGAGCCTGTAAACAACTTGTTGCTTCATTATTGGTTAGATTGAAGTTGGAAACAACTTGTAGCTTCATTCTAGACTCGTTTGAAGTGGAAAACAATTTGTAGCTTCATTTTCTGTTGTTTAAAATTAGAATCAACTTGTAGTTTCATTTTTGACTCGTTTGAGCCCGGAAACAACTTGTTGCTTCATTATTGGCTGGATTGAAGTTGGAAACAATATGTAGCTTCATTCCAGACTCGTTTGAAGTTGAAAACAACTTGTAGCTTCATTTTCAGTTGTTTAAAATTAGAATCAACTTGTAGCTTCATTCCAGACTCGTTTGAAGTTGAACACAACTTGTAGCTTCATTTTCGGTTGTTTAAAATTAGAATCAACTTGTAGTTTCATTCTTGACTCGTTTGAGCCCGGAAACAACTTGTTGCTTCATTATTGGCTCGATTGAAGTTGGATACAACTTGGAGCTCCATTCTAGACTCGTTTGAAGCTGAAAACAATTTGAAGCTTCATTTTCCGTTGTATAAAATTAGAATCAACTTGGAGTTTCATTCTTGACTCGTTTGAGCCTGGAAACAACTTGTTGCTTCATTATTGGCTAGATTGAAGTTGGAAACAACTTGTAGCTCCATTCTAGACTCGTTTGAAGCTGAAAACAATTTGTAGCTTCATTTTCGGTTGTTTAAAATTGGAATCAACTTGTAGTTTCATTCTTGACTCGTTTGAGCCTGTAAACAACATGTTGCTTCATTATTGGTTAGATTGAAGTTGGAAACAACTTGTAGCTTCATTATAGACTCGTTTGAAGTGGAAAACAATTTGTAGGTTCATTTTCGGTTTCATTCTTGACTCGTTTGAGCCTGTAAACAACTTGTTGCTTCATTATTGGTTAGATTGAAGTTGGAAACAACTTGTAGCTTCATTCTAGACTCGTTTGAAGTGGAAAACAATTTGTAGCTTCATTTTCTGTTGTTTAAAATTAGAATCAACTTGTAGTTTCATTTTTGACTCGTTTGAGCCCGGAAACAACTTGTTGCTTCATTATTGGCTGGATTGAAGTTGGAAACAATATGTAGCTTCATTCCAGACTCGTTTGAAGTTGAAAACAACTTGTAGCTTCATTTTCAGTTGTTTAAAATTAGAATCAACTTGTAGTTTCATTCTTGACTCGTTTGAGCCTTTAAACAACTTGTTGCTTCATTACTGGCTGGATTGAAGTTGGAAACAACTTGTAGCTTCATTCCAGACTCGTTTGAAGTTGAACACAACTTGGAGCTTCATTTTCGGTTGTTTAAAATTGGAATCAACTTGTAGTTTCATTCTTGACTCGTTTGAGCCTGTAAACAACTTGTTGCTTCTTTATTGGTTAGATTGAAGTTGGAAGCAACTTGTAGCTTCATTATAGACTCGTTTGAAGTGGAAAACAATTTGTAGGTTCATTTTCGGTTTCATTCTTGACTCGTTTGAGCCTGTAAACAACTTGTTGCTTCATTATTGGTTAGATTGAAGTTGGAAACAACTTGTAGCTTCATTCTAGACTCGTTTGAAGTGGAAAACAATTTGTAGCTTCATTTTCTGTTGTTTAAAATTAGAATCAACTTGTAGTTTCATTTTTGACTCGTTTGAGCCCGGAAACAACTTGTTGCTTCATTATTGGCTGGATTGAAGTTGGAAACAATATGTAGCTTCATTCCAGACTCGTTTGAAGTTGAAAACAACTTGTAGCTTCATTTTCAGTTGTTTAAAATTAGAATCAACTTGTAGTTTCATTCTTGACTCGTTTGAGCCTTTAAACAACTTGTTGCTTCATTACTGGCTGGATTGAAGTTGGAAACAACTTGTAGCTTCATTCCAGACTCGTTTGAAGTTGAACACAACTTGTAGCTTCATTTTCGGTTGTTTAAAATTTTAATCAACTTGTAGTTTCATTCTTGACTCGTTTGAGCCTGTAAACAACTTGTTGCTTCTTTATTGGTTAGATTGAAGTTGGAAACAACTTGTAGCTTCATTCTAGACTCGTTTGAAGTGGAAAACAATTTGTAGCTTTATTTTCAGTTGTTTAAAATTAGAATCAACTTGTAGTTTCATTCTTGACTCGTTTGAGCCTGTAAACAACTTGTTGCTTCATTATTGGCTGGATTGAAGTTGGAAACAACTTGAAGCTTCATTCTAGACTCGTGGGAAGTGGAAAATAAATTGTAGCTTCATTTTCGGTTGTTTAAAATTAGAATCAACTTGTAGTTTCATTCTTGAATCGTTTGAGCCCGGAAACAACTTGTTGATTCATTACTGGCTGGATTGAAGTTGGAAACAACATGTAGCTTCATTACAGACTCGTTTGAAGTTGAAAACAACTTGTAGCTTCATTTTCAGTTGTTTAAAATTAGAATCAACTTGTAGTTTCATTCTTGACTCGTTTGAGCCTGTAAACAACTTGTTGCTTCATTACTGGCTGGATTGATGTTGGAAACAACTTGTAGCTTCATTCCGGACTCGTTTGAAGTTGAACACAACTTGTAGCTTCATTTTCGGTTGTTTAAAATTAGAATCAACTTGTAGTTTCATTCTTGACTCGTTTGAGCCCGGAAACAACTTGTTGCTTCATTATTGCCTGGATTGAAGTTGGAAACAACATGTAGCTTCATTCCAGACTCGTTTGAAGTTGAAAACAACTTGTAGCTTCATTTTCGGTTGTTTAAAATTAGAATCAACTTTTAGTTTCATTCTTGACTCGTTTCAGCCTGTAAACAACTTGTTTCTTCATTATTGGCTAGATCGAAGTTGGAAACAACTTGTAGCTTCATTCTAGACTCGTTTGAAGTTGAAAACAATTTGTAGTTTCATTCTTGACTCGTTTGAGCCCGGAAACAACTTTTTGTTTCATTATTGGCTGGATTGAAGTTGGAAACGACTTGTAGCTTCATTCCAGACTCGTTTGAAGTTGAACACAACTTGTAGCTTCATTTTCGGTTGTTTAAAATTAGAATCAACTTGCAGTTTCTTTCTTGACTCGTTTGAGCCTGTAAACAACTTGTTGCTTCATTAGTGGTTAGATTGAAGTTGGAAACAACTTGTAGTTTCATTCTAGACTCGTTTGAAGTGGAAAACAATTTGTAGCTTCATTTTCAGTTGTTTAAAATTAGAATCAACTTGTAGTTTCATTCTTGAATCGTTTGAGCCCGGAAACAACTTGTTGCTTCATTATTGCCTGGATTGAAGTTGGAAACAACATGTAGCTTCATTCCAGACTCGTTTGAAGTTGAAAACAACTTGTAGCTTCATTTTCGGTTGTTTAAAATTAGAATCAACTTTTAGTTTCATTCTTGACTCGTTTCAGCCTGTAAACAACTTGTTTCTTCATTATTCGCTAGATCGAAGTTGGAAACAACTTGTAGCTTCATTCTAGACTCGTTTGAAGTTGAAAACAATTTGTAGTTTCATTCTTGACTCGTTTGAGCCCGGAAACAACTTTTTGTTTCATTATTGGCTGGATTGAAGTTGGAAACGACTTGTAGCTTCATTCCAGACTCGTTTCAAGTTGAACACAACTTGTAGCTTCATTTTTGGTTGTTTAAAATTAGAATCAACTTGTAGTTTCATTCTTGACTCGTTTGAGCCCGGAAACAACTTGTTGCTTCATTATTGGCTGGATTGAAGTTGGAAACAACATGTAGCATCATTCTAGAGTCGTTTGAAGTTGAAAACAACTTGTAGCTTCATTTTCGGTTGTTTATAATTAGAATTAACTTGTAATTTCATTCTTGACTCGTTTGAGCCTGTAAACAACTTGTTGCTTCATTATTGGCTAGATTGAAGTTGTATACAACTTGTAGCTCCATTCTAGACTCGTTTGAAGCTGAAAACAATTTGTAGCTTCATTTTCAGTTGTTTAAAATTAGAATCAACTTGTAGTTTCATTCTTGACTCGTTTGAGCCTGGAAACAACTTGTTGCTTCATTATTGGCTAGATTGAAGTTGGAAACAACTTGTAGCTTCATTCCAGACTCGTTTGAAGTTGAAAACAACTTGTAGCTTCATTTTCGGTTGTTTAAAATTAGAATCAACTTTTAGTTTCATTCTTGACTCGTTTCAGCCTGTAAACAACTTGTTGCTTCATTATTGGCTAGATCGAAGTTGGAAACAACTTGTTGCTTCATTCTAGACTCGTTTGAAGTTGAAAACAATTTGTAGTTTCATTCTTGACTCGTTTGAGCCCGGAAACAACTTGTTGCATCATTATTGGATGGATTGAAGTTGGAAACGACTTGTAGCTTCATTCCAGACTCGTTTGAAGTTGAACACAACTTGTAGCTTCATTTTCGGTTGTTTAAAATTAGAATCAACTTGCAGTTTCATTCTTTACTCGTTTGAGCCTGTAAACAACTTGTTGCTTCATTATTGGCTAGATTGAAGTTGGATACAACTTGTAGCTCCATTCTAGACTCGTTTGAAGCTGAAAACAATTTGTAGCTTCATTTTCGGTTGTTTAAAATTAGAATCAACTTGTAGTTTCATTCTTGACTCGTTTGAGCCTGTAAACAACTTGTTGCTTCATTATTGGTTAGATTGAAGTTGGAAACAACTTGTAGCTTCATTCTAGACTCGTTTGAAGTGGAAAACAATTTGTAGGTTCATTTTCGGTTTCATTCTTGACTCGTTTGAGCCTGTAAACAACTTGTTGCTTCATTATTGCCTGGATTGAAGTTGGAAACAACATGTAGCTTCATTCCAGACTCGTTTGAAGTTGAACACAACTTGTAGCTTCATTTTCGGTTGTTTAAAATTAGAATCAACTTGTAGTTTCATTCTTGACTCGTTTGAGCCGGAAACAACTTGTTGCTTCATTATTGGCTGGATTGAAGTTGGAAACAACATGTAGCATCATCTAGAGTCGTTTGAAGTTGAAAACAACTTGTAGCTTCATTTTCGGTTGTTTATAATTAGAATTAACTTGTAATTTCATTCTTGACTCGTTTGAGCCTGTAAACAACTTGTTGCTTCATTATTGGCTAGATTGAAGTTGTATACAACTGTAGCTCCATTCTAGACTCGTTTGAAGCTGAAAACAATTGTAGCTTCATTTCAGTTGTTTAAAATTAGAATCAACTTGTAGTTTCATTCTTGACTCGTTTGAGCTGGAAACAACTTGTTGCTTCATTATTGGCTAGATTGAAGTTGGAACAATTGTAGCTTCATTCCAGACTCGTTTGAAGTTGAAAACAACTTGTAGCTTCATTTTCGGTTGTTTAAAATTAGAATCAACTTTTAGTTTCATTCTTGACTCGTTTAAGCCTGTAAACAACTTGTGCTTCATTATTGGCTAGATCGAGTTGGAAACAACTTGTTGCTTCATTCTAGACTCGTTTGAAGTTGAAACAATTTGTAGTTTCATTCTTGACTCGTTTGAGCCCGGAAACAACTTGTTGCCATCATTATTGGATGGATTGAAGTTGGAAACGACTTGTAGCTTTCATTCCAGACTCGTTTGAAGTTGAACACAACTTGTAGCTTCATTTTCGGTTGTTTAAAATTAGAATCAACTTGCAGTTTCATTCTTGACTTGTTTGAGCCTGTAAACAACTTGTTGCTTCATTATTGGCTAGATTGAAGTTGGATACAAATTGTAGCTCCATTCTAGACTCGTTTGAAGCTGAAAACAATTTGTAGCTTCATTTTCGGTTGTTTAAAATTAGAATCAACTTGTAGTTTCATTCTTGACTCGTTTGAGCCTGTAAACAACTTGTTGGCTTCATTATTGGTTAGATTGAAGTCGGAAACAACTTGTAGTTTCATTCTAGACCTCGTTTGAAGTGGAAAACAATTTGTAGCTTCATTTTCAGTTGTTTAAAATTAGAATCAACTTGTAGTTTCATTCTTGAATCGTTTGAGCCAGAAACAACTTGTTGCTTCATTATTGGCTGGATTGAAGTTGGAAACAACATGTAGCTCATTCAGACTCGTTTTGAAGTTGAAAACAACTTGTAGCTTCATTTTCAGTGTTTAAAATTAGAATCAACTTGTAGTTTGATTCTTGAATCGTTTGAGCCCAGAAACAACTTGTTGCTTCTTATTGCCTAGATCAAAGTTGGAAACAACTTGTAGCTTCATTCTAGACTCGTTTGAAGTTGAAAACAATTTGTAGTTCATTCTTGACTCGTTTGAGCCCGGAAACACTTTTTGTTTCATTATTGGCTGGATTGAAGTTGGAAACGACTTGTAGCTTCATTCCAGACTCGTTTGAAGTGAACACAACTTGTAGCTTCATTTTCGGTTGTTTAAAATTAGAATCAAACTTGTAGTTTCATTCTTGACTCGTTTGAGCCCGGAACCAAACTTGTTGCTTCATTATTGGCTGGATTGAAGTTGGAAACAACATGTAGCATCATTTCAGAGTCGTTTGAAGTTGAAAACAACTTGTAGCTTCATTTTCGGTTGTTTATAATAGAATCAACTTGGAGTTTCATTCTTGACTCGTTTGAGCCTTAAACAACTTGTTGTTTCATTATTGGCTAGATTGAAGTTGGATACAACTTGTAGCTCCATTCTAGACTCGTTTGAAGCTGAAAACAATTTGTAGCTTCATTTTCAGTTGTTTAAAATTAGAATCAACTTGTAGTTTCATTCTTGACTCGTTTGAGCCTGGAAACAACTTGTTGCTTCATTATGGCTAGATTGAAGTTGGAAACAACTTGTAGCTTCATTCCAGACTCGTTTGAAGTTGAAAACAACTTGTAGCTTCATTTTCGGTGTTTAAAATTAGAATCAACTTTAGTTTCATTCTTGACTCGTTTCAGCCTGTTAAACAACTTGTTGCTTTATTATTGGCTAGATCGAAGTTGGAAACAACTTGTTGCTTCATTCTAGACTCGTTTGAAGTTGAAAAACATTTGTAGTTTCATTCTTGACTCGTTTGAGCCCGGAAACAACTTGTTGCATCATTATTGGATGGATTGGAAGTTGGAAACGACTTGTAGCTTCATCCAGACTCGTTTGAAGTTGAACACAACTTGTAGCTTCATTTCGGTGTTTAAAATTAGAATCAAACTTGCAGTTTCTTTCTTGACTCGTTTGAGCCTGTAAACAACTTGTTGCTTCGTTATTGGCTAGATTGAAGTGGATACAACTTGTAGCTCCATTCTAGACTCGTTTGAAGCTGAAAAAATTTGTAGCTTCATTTCGGTTCTTTAAAATTAGAATCAACTTGTAGTTTCATTTTTGACTCGTTTGAGCCAGTAAAACAACTTGTTGCTTCATTAGTGGTTAGATTGAAGTTGGAAAACAACTTGTAGTTTTCATTTTAGACTCGTTTGAGTGGAAAACAATTTGTAGCTTCATTTTCAGTTGTTTAAAATTAGAATCACTTGTAGTTTCATTCTTGACTCGTTTGAGCCCGGAAACAACTTGTTGCTTCATTATTGCCTGATTGAAGTTGGAAACAACATGTAGCTTCATTCCAGACTCGTTTGAAGTTGAAAACAACTTGTAGCTTCATTTTCAGTTGTTTAAAATTAGAATCAACTTGTAGTTTCATTCTTGACTCGTTTGAGCCTGTAAACAACTTGTTGCTTCATTATTGGCTGGATTGAAGTTGGAAACAACTTGTAGCTTCATTCTAGACTCGTTTGAAGTTGAAAACAATTTGTAGCTTCATTTCGTTGTTTTAAAATTAGAATCAACTTGTAGTTTCATTCTTGACTCGTTTGAGCCTGTAAACAACTTGTTGCTTCATTATGGCTAGATTGAAGTTGGAAACAACTTGTAGCTTCATTCTAGACTCGTTGAAGTTGAAAACAATTTGTAGCTTCATTTTCGGTTGCATTTTTCAAGTGTTTAAAGTTAGAATCAACTTGTAGTTTCATTCTTGACTCGTTGAGCCTGGAAACAACTTGTTGTGCTCTTCATATGGCTAGATTGAAGTTGGAACAATTTGTAGCTTCATTCCATACTCGTTTGAAGTTGAAACAACTTGTAGCTTCATTTTTGGTTGTTTAAAATAGATCACTTTAGTTCATTCTTGACTCGTTTCAAGCCTGTAAACAACTTGTTGCTTCATTATGGCTAGATCGAAGTTGGAAACAACTTGTTTGCTCATCTAGACTCGTTTGAAGTGAAACAATTTGTATTTCATTCTTTAGACGGACTCGTTTGAGCCCGGAAACAACTTGTTGCCTCATATTGATGGATTGAAGTTGGAAACGACTTGTAGCTTTCATTCCAGACTCGTTGAAGTTGAAACACAACTTGTAGCTTCATTTTCGGTTGTTTAAAATTAGAATCAACTTGCAGTTTCATTCTTGACTTGTTTGAGCCGTTAAACAACTTGTTGCTCATTAGTGGCTGATGAAGTTGGATACAACTTGTAGCTGTCCATTCTAAGACTCGTTTGAAGCTGAAAACATTTGGAGCTTCATTTTCGGTTGGTTTAAAATTAAGAATCAATTGTAGTTTTCATTCTTGACTCGTTTGAGCCTGTAAACAACTTGTTGCTTCTTATTGGTTAGATTGAAGTGAAACAACTTTAGTTTCATTCAGACGCGTTTGAAGTGGAAAACAATTTGTAGCTTCATTTTTTCAGTTGTTTAAAAATTAGAACAACTTGTAGTTTCATTCTTGAAATCGTTTGAGCCAGACAACAACTTGTTGCTCATTATTGGCTGGATTGAATTTGGAAACAACATGTAGCTTCATTCAGACTCGTTTGAAGTGAAAAACAACTTGTAGCTTCATTTTCGTTGTTTAAAGTTTAAGAAAGCAACTTGTAGTTTGATTCTTGACTCGTTTTGAGCCCAGAACAAATTGTGTGCTTCATATTGGCCTAGATCAAAGTTGGAAAAAACTTGTAGCTTCATTCTAGACCGTTTGAAGTTGGAAAACAATTGTAGTTCATTTCCTTGAAATCGTTTGAGCCCGGAAACAACTTTTGTTCATTATTGGCTGAGGAAGTTGAAACGATTGTAGCTCTTCATTCCAGACTCGTTTGAAGTTGAAAACACAACTTGTAGCTTTCATTTTCGGTTGTTTTAAAATTGAAATCAACTTGTAGTTTCATTCTTGAACTCGTTGAAGAGCCCGGAAACAACTGTTGCTTCATTATGGCTGGATTGAAGTTGGAACACATGTAGCATCATTTCAGAGTCGTTTGAAGTGAAACAACATGTGCTTCATTTTCGGTGTTTATAAATTTAGAATCAACTTGTAGTTTCATCTTTGACTCGTTTGAGCCTGGTAAACAACTGGTTGTTTCATTATTAGCTAATTGAAGTTGGATACAACTTGTAGCTCCATCAGACTCGTTGAAGCTGAAAACACTTGTAGCTTCATTTTCAGTTGTTGTTAAAATTAGAAATCCTTTAGTTTCATTCTTGACTCGTTTGAAGCCTGGAAACAACTTGTGCTTCATATGGCTTTGAAGGATTGAAGTTTGGAAAACTTGTAGCTTCATTCCAGACTCGTTTGAAGTTTCGAAAACAACTTGTAGACTGTCATTTTTCCGGGTTGTTTAAAATTAGAATCAAACTTTTTAGTTTCATTCTTGACTCGTTTGTCAACATTTCTTCACATTGGCGATTGAAACGAACTTGTGCTTTAGATGCTAGATCGAAGTTGGGAACAATTGTTGCTTCATTCTGTCGTTGAATTGATAACAATTTGAGTTTCATTCTTGACTCGTTTGAGCCGGAAACAACATTGTTGGCTCATATTGGATTGAATTGAAGTTGGAAACACTTGTAGCTCATTCATAGACTCGTTTGAAGTGAAAACAATTGTGCTTTCATTTCCGTGTTTAAAATTAGAATCAACTTGCGTTTTGTTTGACTCGTTTGAGCCTGTAAAACAACTTGTTGCTTCGTTGTTATTGGAGATTGAAGTTGGAACAACTGTACTCCATTCTAGACTCGTTTGAAGCTGGAAAACAATTTGTAGCTTCATTTCCGTTGTTTAAATTAGAATCAACTTGTAGTTCATTTTTGAACTCGTTTGAGTAGCCTGAAACAACTTGTTGGCTTCATTAGTGGTATTGAAGTTGGAAACACTTGTAGCTTTCATTCCTAGCTCGTTGAGAAGTGGAAAACAATTGTAGAGCTAGTCTTCATTTTCAGTTGTTTAAAAATTAGAATCACTTGTAGTTTTCAGTCAGTCTTGAAAATCGTTTGACGAGAGAGCCTGAGCCCCGGAACAAAACCTTGTTGCTATCAATTATTGCCCAATTCATTAATTTGCCCTGGATTGAATTTGGAAACAAACAGGTAAGTAGGCTAAAGCTAAGCATAGCTTCATTCAGTTCATTTCCAGACTCGTTTGTGAAGTTGAAAAAAAAACAAACAAACTTGTAGCTCTAGCTAAGCTACGGCTCAACAACTTGTATAGCTTTTAGCGTTCATGGTTCGGTTGTTTAAATTAAAAGAATCACGTTTAGTTTATTCTTGTGGGTTGGTTCAATTCTTGACCCTCGTTTCAGCCAGCCCTGTAAAACACAAAAAACAAACTTGGTTTCTTCTTCTTTCTTCT
>NC_030387.2:18049405-18072399 GCF_001625215.2 Daucus carota subsp. sativus | reverse complement strand
AACAATTGTAGTTTCATTCTTGACTCGTTTGAGCCTGGAAACAACTTTTTGCTTCATTATTGGCTAGATTGAAGTTGGAAACAACTTGTAGTTCATTCCAGACTCGTTTGAAGTTGAAAACAACTTGTAGCTTCATTTTCGGTTGTTTAAAATTAGAATCAACTTTTAGTTTCATTCTTGACTCGTTTGAGCCTGTAAACAACTTGTTGCTTCATTATTGGCTAGATCGAAGTTGGAAACAACTTGTAGCTTCATTCTAGACTCGTTTGAAGTTGAAACAATTTGTAGCTTCATTTTCGGTTGTTTAAATTAGAATCAACTTGTGTTTCATTCTTGACTCGGTTGAGCCTGTAAAAACTTGTGCTTCATTATTGGCTAGATTGAAGTTGAAACAACTTGTAGCTTCATTTTAGACGGTTGTTTGAAGTTGAAATCAACTTGTAGTTTCATTCTTGACTCGTTTAAGCCCGTAAAACAACTTGTTGTTTCATTATTGGCTCGATTGAAGTTGGATACAACTTGTAGCTCGTTTTGAAGTTGAAAACAACTTGTAGCTTCATTTCGGTTGTTTAAAATTAGAATCAACTTGTAGTTTCATTCTTGACTCGTTTGAGCCTGGAAACAACTTTTGCTTCATTATTGGCTAGATTGAAGTTGGAACAACTTGTAGCTTCATTCCAAACTCGTTTGAAGTTGAAAACAACTTGTAGCTTCATTTTCGGTTGTTTAAAATTAGAATCAACTTTTAGTTTCATTCTTGACTCGTTTTCAGCCTGTAAACAACTTGTTGCTTCATTATTGGCTAGATCGAAGTTGGAAACAACTTGTAGCTTCATTCTAGACTCGTTTGAAGTTGAAAACAATTTGTAGCTTCATTTTCGGTTGTTTAAAATTAGAATCAACTTGTAGTTTCATTCTTGAATCGTTTGAGCCTGTAAACAACATGTTGCTTCATTATTGGCTCGATCGAAGTTGGAAACAACTTGTAGCTTCATTCTAGACTCGTTTGAAGTTGAAAACAATTTGTAGTTTCATTCTTGACACGTTTGAGCCCGGAAACAACTTCTTGTTTCATTATTGGCTGGATTAAAGTTGGAAACGGCTTGTAGCTTCATTCCAGACTCCTTTGAAGTTGAACACAACTTGTAGCTTCATTTTCGGTTGTTTAAAATTAGAATCAACTTGTAGTTTCATTCTTGACTCGTTTCAGCGTGTAAACAACTTGTTGCTTCATTATTGGCTAGATCGATGTTGGAAACAACTTGTAGCTTCATTCTAGACTCGTTTGAAGTTGAAAACAATTTGTAGTTTCATTCTTGACTCGTTTGAGCCCGGAAACAACTTGTTGTTTCATTATTGGCTGGATTGAAGTTGGAAACGACTTGTAGCTTCATTCCAGACTCGTTTGATGTTGAACACAACTTGAAGCTTCATTTTCGGTTGTTTATAATTAGAATCAACTTGTAGTTTCATTCTTGACTCGTTTGAGCCTGTAAACAACTTGTTGCTTCATTATTGGCTAGATTGAAGTTGGAAACAACTTGTAGCTTCATTCTAGACTCGTTTGAAGTGGAAAACAATTTGTAGCTTCATTTTCGGTTGTTTAAAATTAGAATCAACTTGTAGTTTCATTCTTGACTCGTTTGAGCCCGGAAACAACTTGTTGCTTCATTATTGGCTGGATTGAAGTTGGAAACAACATCTAGCTTCATTCCAGACTCGTTTGAAGTTGAAAACAACTTGTAGCTTCATTTTCAGTTGTTTAAAATTAGAATCAACTTGTAGTTTCATTCTTGACTCGTTTGAGCCTGTAAACAACTTGTTGCTTCATTATTGGCTAGATTGAAGTTGGATGCAACTTGTAGCTTCATTCCAAACTCGTTTGAAGTTGAAAACAACTTGTAGCTTCATTTTCGATTGTTTAAAATTAGAATCAACTTGTAGTTTCATTCTTGACTCGTTTGAGCCTGTAAACAACTTGTTGCTTCATTATTGGCTAGATTGAAGTTGGATGCAACTTGTAGCTTCATTCTAGACTCGTTTGAAGTGGAAAACAATTTGTAGCTTCATTTTCGGTTGTTTAAAATTAGAATCAACTTGTAGTTTCATTCTTGACTCGTTTGAGCCCGGAAACAACTTTTTGCTTCGTTATTGGCTGGATTGAAGTTGGAAACAACATGTAGCTTCATTCCAGACTCGTTTGAAGTTGAAAACAACTTGTAGCTTCATTTTCAGTTGTTTAAAATTAGAATCAACTTGCAGTTTCATTCTTGACTCGTTTGAGCCTGTAAACAACATGTTGCTTCATTATTGGCTAGATCGAAGTTGGAAACAACTTGTAGCTTCATTCTAGACTCGTTTGAAGTTGAAAACAATTTGTAGTTTCATTCTTGACACGTTTGAGCCCGGAAACAACTTCTTGTTTCATTATTGGCTGGATTGAAGTTGGAAACGGCTTGTAGCTTCATTCCAGACTCCTTTGAAGTTGAACACAACTTGTAGCTTCATTTTCGGTTGTTTAAAATTAGAATCAACTTGTAGTTTCATTCTTGACTCGTTTAAGCCTGTAAACAACTTGTTGCTTCATTATTGGCTCGATTGAAGTTGGATACAACTTGTAGCTCGTTTGAAGTTGAAAACAACTTGTAGCTTCATTTTCGGTTGTTTAAAATTAGAATCAACTTGTAGTTTCATTCTTGACTCGTTTGAGCCTGGAAACAACTTTTTGCTTCATTATTGGCTAGATTGAAGTTGGAAACAACTTGTAGCTTCATTCCAAACTCGTTTGAAGTTGAAAACAACTTGTAGCTTCATTTTCGGTTGTTTAAAATTAGAATCAACTTTTAGTTTCATTCTTGACTCGTTTCAGCCTGTAAACAACTTGTTGCTTCATTATTGGCTAGATCGAAGTTGGAAACAACTTGTAGCTTCATTCTAGACTCGTTTGAAGTTGAAAACAATTTGTAGCTTCATTTTCGGTTGTTTAAAATTAGAATCAACTTGTAGTTTCATTCTTGAATCGTTTGAGCCTGTAAACAACATGTTGCTTCATTATTGGCTAGATCGAAGTTGGAAACAACTTGTAGCTTCATTCTAGACTCGTTTGAAGTTGAAAACAATTTGTAGTTTCATTCTTGACACCTTTGAGCCCGGAAACAACTTCTTGTTTCATTATTGGCTGGATTGAAGTTGGAAACGGCTTGTAGCTTCATTCCAGACTCCTTTGAAGTTGAACACAACTTGTAGCTTCATTTTCGGTTGTTTAAAATTAGAATCAACTTGTAGTTTCATTCTTGACTCGTTTGAGCCTGTAAACAACTTGTTGATTCATTATTGGCTAGATTGAAATTGGATGCAACTTGTAGCTTCATTCTAGACTCGTTTGAAGTTGAAAACAATTTGTAGCTTCATTTTCGGTTGTTTAAAATTAGAATCAACTTGTAGTTTCATTCTTGACTCGTTTGAGCCCGGAAACAACTTGTTGCTTCATTATTGGCTGGATTGAAGTTGGAAACAACATGTAGCTTCATTCCAGACTCGTTTGAAGTTGAAAACAACTTGTAGCTTCATTTTCAGTTGTTTAAAATTAGAATCAACTTGCAGTTTCATTCTTGACTCGTTTGAGCCTGTAAACAACATATTGCTTCATTATTGGCTAGATCGAAGTTGGAAACAACTTGTAGCTTCATTCTAGACTCGTTTGAAGTTGAAAACAATTTGTAGTTTCATTCTTGACTCGTTTGAGCCCGGAAACAACTTCTTGTTTCATTATTGGCTGGATTGAAGTTGGAAACGGCTTGTAGCTTCATTCCAGACTCCTTTGAAGTTGAACACAACTTGTAGCTTCATTTTCGGTTGTTTAAAATTAGAATCAACTTGTAGTTTCATTCTTGACTCGTTTCAGCCTGTAAACAACTTGTTGCTTCATTATTGGCTAGATCGATGTTGGAAACAACTTGTAGCTTCATTCTAGACTCGTTTGAAGTTGAAAACAATTTGTAGTTTCATTCTTGACTCGTTTGAGCCCGGAAACAACTTGTTGTTTCATTATTGGCTGGATTGAAGTTGGAAACGACTTGTAGCTTCATTCCAGACTCGTTTGATGTTGAACACAACTTGAAGCTTCATTTTCGGTTGTTTAAAATTAGAATCAACTTGTAGTTTCATTCTTGACTCGTTTGAGCCTGTAAACAACTTGTTGCTTCATTATTGGCTAGATTGAAGTTGGAAACAACTTGTAGCTTCATTCTAGACTCGTTTGAAGTGGAAAACAATTTGTAGCTTCATTTTCGGTTGTTTAAAATTAGAATCAACTTGTAGTTTCATTCTTGACTCGTTTGAGCCCGGAAACAACTTGTTGCTTCATTATTGGCTGGATTGAAGTTGGAAACAACATCTAGCTTCATTCCAGACTCGTTTGAAGTTGAAAACAACTTGTAGCTTCATTTTCAGTTGTTTAAAATTAGAATCAACTTGTAGTTTCATTCTTGACTCGTTTGAGCCTGTAAACAACTTGTTGCTTCATTATTGGCTAGATTGAAGTTGGATGCAACTTGTAGCTTCATTCCAAACTCGTTTGAAGTTGAAAACAACTTGTAGCTTCATTTTCGATTGTTTAAAATTAGAATCAACTTTTAGTTTCATTCTTGACTCGTTTGAGCCTGTAAACAACTTGTTGCTTCATTATTGGCTAGATTGAAGTTGGATACAACTTGTAGCTTCATTCTAGACTCGTTTGAAGTGGAAAACAATTTGTAGCTTCATTTTCGGTTGTTTAAAATTAGAATCAACTTGTAGTTTCATTCTTGACTCGTTTGAGCCCGGAAACAACTTGTTGCTTCATTATTGGCTGGATTGAAGTTGGAAACAACATGTAGCTTCATTCCAGACTCGTTTGAAGTTGAAAACAACTTGTAGCTTCATTTTCAGTTGTTTAAAATTAGAATCAACTTGCAGTTTCATTCTTGACTCGTTTGAGCCTGTAAACAACATATTGCTTCATTATTGGCTAGATCGAAGTTGGAAACAACTTGTAGCTTTATTCTAGACTCGTTTGAAGTTGAAAACAATTTGTAGTTTCATTCTTTACTCGTTTGAGCCCGGAAACAACTTCTTGTTTCATTATTGGCTGGATTGAAGTTGGAAACGGCTTGTAGCTTCATTCCAGACTCCTTTGAAGTTGAACACAACTTGTAGCTTCATTTTCGGTTGTTTAAAATTAGAATCAACTTGTAGTTTCATTCTTGACTCGTTTAAGCCTGTAAACAACTTGTTGCTTCATTATTGGCTCGATTGAAGTTGGATACAACTTGTAGCTCGTTTGAAGTTGAAAACAATTTGTAGCTTCATTTTCGGTTGTCTAAAATTAGAATTAACTTGTAGTTTCATTCTTGACTCGTTTGAGCCTGGAAACAACTTTTTGCTTCATTATTGGCTAGATTGAAGTTGGAAACAACTTGTAGCTTCATTCCAAACTCGTTTGAAGTTGAAAACAACTTGTAGCTTCATTTTCGTTGTTTAAAATTAGAATCAACTTGTAGTTTCATTCTTGACTCGTTTGAGCCTGTAAACAACTTGTTGCTTCATTATTGGCTAGATTGAAGTTGGAATGCAACTTGTAGCTTCATTCTAGACTCGTTTGAAGTTGAAAACACTTGTAGCTTCATTTTCGGTTGTTTAAAATTAGAATCAACTTGTAGTTTCATTCTTGACTCGTTTGAGCCTGTAAACAACTTGTTGCTCATTATTGGCTAGATTGAAGTTGGAACAACTTGTAGCTTCATTCTAGACTCGTTTGAAGTTGAAAACAACTTGTAGCTTCATTTTCAGTTGTTTAAAATTAGAATCAACTTGTAGTTTCATTCTTGACTCGTTTGAGCCTGAAACAACTTGTTGCTTCATTATTGGCTAGATTGAAGTTGGAAACAACTTGTAGCTTCATTCCAAACTCGTTTGAAGTTGAAAACAACTTGTAGCTTCATTTTCAGTTGTTTAAAATTAGAATCAACTTGTAGTTTCATTCTTGACTCGTTTGAGCCTGTAAACAACTTGTTGCTTCATTATTGTCTAGATTGAAGTTGGATGCAACTTGTAGCTTCATTCTAGACTCGTTTGAAGTTAAAAACAATTTGTAGCTTCATTTTCGGTTGTTTAAAATTAGAATCAACTTGTAGTTTCATTCTTGACTCGTTTGAGCCCGGAAACAACTTTTTGCTTCATTATTGGCTGGATTGAAGTTGGAAACAACATGTAGCTTCATTCTAGACTCGTTTGAAGTTGAAAACAACTTGTAGCTTCATTTTCAGTTGTTTAAAATTAGAATCAACTTGCAGTTTCATTCTTGACTCGTTTGAGCCTGTAAACAACATATTGCTTCATTATTGGCTAGATCGAAGTTGGAAACAACTTGTAGCTTTATTCTAGACTCGTTTGAAGTTGAAAACAATTTGTAGTTTCATTCTTCACTCGTTTGAGCCCGGAAACAACTTCTTGTTTCATTATTGGCTGGATTGAAGTTGGAAACGGCTTGTAGCTTCATTCCAGACTCCTTTGAAGTTGAACACAACTTGTAGCTTCATTTTCGGTTGTTTAAAATTAGAATCAACTTGTAGTTTCATTCTTGACTCGTTTAAGCCTGTAAACAACTTGTTGCTTCATTATTGGCTCGATTGAAGTTGGATACAACTTGTAGCTCGTTTGAAGTTGAAAACAATTTGTAGCTTCATTTTCGGTTGTTTAAAATTAGAATCAACTTGTAGTTTCATTCTCGACTCGTTTGAGCCTGGAAACAACTTTTTGCTTCATTATTGGCTAGATTGAAGTTGGAAACAACTTGTAGCTTCATTCCAAACTCGTTTGAAGTTGAAAACAACTTGTAGCTTCATTTTCGGTTGTTTAAAATTAGAATCAACTTTTAGTTTCATTCTTGACTCGTTTGAGCCTGTAAACATATTGTTGCTTCATTATTGGCTAGATCGAAGTTGGAAACAACTTGTAGCTTCATTCTAGACTCGTTTGAAGTTGAAAACAATTTGTAGCTTCATTTTCGGTTGTTTAAAATTAGAATCAACTTGTAGTTTCATTCTTGACTCGTTTGAGCCTGGAAACAACTTTTTGCTTCATTATTGGCTAGATTGAAGTTGGAAACAACTTGTAGCTTCATTCCAAACTCGTTTAAAGTTGAAAACAACTTGTAGCTTCATTTTCGGTTGTTTAAAATTAGAATCAACTTTTAGTTTCATTCTTGACTCGTTTCAGCCTGTAAACAACTTGTTGCTTCATTATTGGCTAGATCGAAGTTGGAAACAACTTGTAGCTTCATTCTAGACTCGTTTGAAGTTGAAAACAATTTGTAGCTTCATTTTCGGTTGTTTAAAATTAGAATCAACTTGTAGTTTCATTCTTGAATCGTTTGAGCCTGTAAACAACATGTTGCTTCATTATTGGCTAGATCGAAGTTGGAAACAACTTGTAGCTTCATTCTAGACTCGTTTGAAGTTGAAAACAATTTGTAGTTTCATTCTTGACACGTTTGAGCCCGGAAACAACTTCTTGTTTCATTATTGGCTGGATTGAAGTTGGAAACGGCTTGTAGCTTCATTCCAGACTCCTTTGAAGTTGAACACAACTTGTAGCTTCATTTTCGGTTGTTTAAAATTAGAATCAACTTGTAGTTTCATTCTTGACTCGTTTGAGCCTGTAAACAACTTGTTGATTCATTATTGGCTAGATTGAAATTGGATGCAACTTGTAGCTTCATTCTAGACTCGTTTGAAGTTGAAAACAATTTGTAGCTTCATTTTCGGTTGTTTAAAATTAGAATCAACTTGTAGTTTCATTCTTGACTCGTTTGAGCCCGGAAACAACTTGTTGCTTCATTATTGGCTGGATTGAAGTTGGAAACAACATGTAGCTTCATTCCAGACTCGTTTGAAGTTGAAAACAACTTGTAGCTTCATTTTCAGTTGTTTAAAATTAGAATCAACTTGCAGTTTCATTCTTGACTCGTTTGAGCATGTAAACAACATATTGCTTCATTATTGGCTAGATCGAAGTTGGAAACAACTTGTAGCTTCATTCTAGACTCGTTTGAAGTTGAAAACAATTTGTAGTTTCATTCTTGACTCGTTTGAGCCCGGAAACAACTTCTTGTTTCATTATTGGCTGGATTGAAGTTGGAAACGGCTTGTAGCTTCATTCCAGACTCCTTTGAAGTTGAACACAACTTGTAGCTTCATTTTCGGTTGTTTAAAATTAGAATCAACTTGTAGTTTCATTCTTGACTCGTTTCAGCCTGTAAACAACTTGTTGCTTCATTATTGGCTAGATCGAAGTTGGAAACAACTTGTAGCTTCATTCTAGACTCGTTTCAAGTTGAAAACAATTTGTAGTTTCATTCTTGACTAGTTTGATCCCGGAAACAACTTGTTGTTTCATTATTGGCTGGATTGAAGTTGGAAACGACTTGTAGCTTCATTCCAGACTCGTTTGATGTTGAACACAACTTGTAGCTTCATTTTCGGTTGTTTAAAATTAGAATCAACTTGTAGTTTCATTCTTGACTCGTTTGAGCCTGTAAACAACTTGTTGATTCATTATTGGCTAGATTGAAATTGGATGCAACTTGTAGCTTCATTCTAGACTCGTTTGAAGTTGAAAACAATTTGTAGCTTCATTTTCGGTTGTTTAAAATTAGAATCAACTTGTAGTTTCATTCTTGACTCGTTTGAGCCCGGAAACAACTTGTTGCTTCATTATTGGCTGGATTGAAGTTGGAAACAACATGTAGCTTCATTCCAGACTCGTTTGAAGTTGAAAACAACTTGTAGCTTCATTTTCAGTTGTTTAAAATTAGAATCAACTTGCAGTTTCATTCTTGACTCGTTTGAGCCTGTAAACAACATATTGCTTCATTATTGGCTAGATCGAAGTTGGAAACAACTTGTAGCTTCATTCTAGACTCGTTTGAAGTTGAAAACAATTTGTAGTTTCATTCTTGACTCGTTTGAGCCCGGAAACAACTTCTTGTTTCATTATTGGCTGGATTGAAGTTGGAAACGGCTTGTAGCTTCATTCCAGACTCCTTTGAAGTTGAACACAACTTGTAGCTTCATTTTCGGTTGTTTAAAATTAGAATCAACTTGTAGTTTCATTCTTGACTCGTTTCAGCCTGTAAACAACTTGTTGCTTCATTATTGGCTAGATCGAAGTTGGAAACAACTTGTAGCTTCATTCTAGACTCGTTTGAAGTTGAAAACAATTTGTAGTTTCATTCTTGACTAGTTTGATCCCGGAAACAACTTGTTGTTTCATTATTGGCTGGATTGAAGTTGGAAACGACTTGTAGCTTCATTCCAGACTCGTTTGATGTTGAACACAACTTGTAGCTTCATTTTCGGTTGTTTAAAATTAGAATCAACTTGTAGTTTCATTCTTGACTCGTTTGAGCCTGTAAACAACTTGTTGATTCATTATTGGCTAGATTGAAATTGGATGCAACTTGTAGCTTCATTCTAGACTCGTTTGAAGTTGAAAACAATTTGTAGCTTCATTTTCGGTTGTTTAAAATTAGAATCAACTTGTAGTTTCATTCTTGACTCGTTTGAGCCTGTAAACAACTTGTTGATTCATTATTGGCTAGATTGAAATTGGATGCAACTTGTAGCTTCATTCTAGACTCGTTTGAAGTTGAAAACAATTTGTAGCTTCATTTTCGGTTGTTTAAAATTAGAATCAACTTGTAGTTTCATTCTTGACTCGTTTGAGCCTGGAAACAACTTTTTGCTTCATTATTGGCTAGATTGAAGTTGGAAACAACTTGTAGCTTCATTCCAAACTCGTTTGAAGTTGAAAACAACTTGTAGCTTCATTTTCGGTTGTTTAAAATTAGAATCAACTTTTAGTTTCATTCTTGACTCGTTTCAGCCTGTAAACAACTTGTTGCTTCATTATTGGCTAGATCGAAGTTGGAAACAACTTGTAGCTTCATTCTAGACTCGTTTGAAGTTGAAAACAATTTGTAGTTTCATTCTTGACACGTTTGAGCCCGGAAACAACTTCTTGTTTCATTATTGGCTGGATTGAAGTTGGAAACGGCTTGTAGCTTCATTCCAGACTCCTTTGAAGTTGAACACAACTTGTAGCTTCATTTTCGGTTGTTTAAAATTAGAATCAACTTGTAGTTTCATTCTTGACTCGTTTGAGCCTGTAAACAACTTGTTGATTCATTATTGGCTAGATTGAAATTGGATGCAACTTGTAGCTTCATTCTAGACTCGTTTGAAGTTGAAAACAATTTGTGGCTTCATTTTCGGTTGTTTAAAATTAGAATCAACTTGTAGTTTCATTCTTGACTCGTTTGAGCCCAGAAACAACTTGTTGCTTCATTATTGGCTGGATTGAAGTTGGAAACAACATGTAGCTTCATTCCAGACTCGTTTGAAGTTGAAAACAACTTGTAGCTTCATTTTCAGTTGTTTAAAATTAGAATCAACTTGCAGTTTCATTATTGACTCGTTTGAGCCTGTAAACAACATATTGCTTCATTATTGGCTAGATCGAAGTTGGAAACAACTTGTAGCTTCATTCTAGACTCGTTTGAAGTTGAAAGCAATTTGTAGTTTCATTCTTGACTCGTTTGAGCCCGGAAACAACTTCTTGTTTCATTATTGGCTGGATTGAAGTTGGAAACGGCTTGTAGCTTCATTCCAGACTCCTTTGAAGTTGAACACAACTTGTAGCTTCATTTTCGGTTGTTTAAAATTAGAATCAACTTGTAGTTTCATTCTTGACTCGTTTCAGCCTGTAAACAACTTGTTGCTTCATTATTGGCTAGATCGAAGTTGGAAACAACTTGTAGCTTCATTCTAGACTCGTTTGAAGTTGAAAACAATTTGTAGTTTCATTCTTGACTAGTTTGATCCCGGAAACAACTTGTTGTTTCATTATTGGCTGGATTGAAGTTGGAAACGACTTGTAGCTTCATTCCAGACTCGTTTGATGTTGAACACAACTTGTAGCTTCATTTTCGGTTGTTTAAAATTAGAATCAACTTGTAGTTTCATTCTTGACTCGTTTGAGCCTGTAAACAACTTGTTGATTCATTATTGGCTAGATTGAAATTGGATGCAACTTGTAGCTTCATTCTAGACTCGTTTGAAGTTGAAAACAATTTGTAGCTTCATTTTCGGTTGTTTAAAATTAGAATCAACTTGTAGTTTCATTCTTGACTCGTTTGAGCCTGTAAACAACTTGTTGATTCATTATTGGCTAGATTGAAATTGGATGCAACTTGTAGCTTCATTCTAGACTCGTTTGAAGTTGAAAACAATTTGTAGCTTCATTTTCGGTTGTTTAAAATTAGAATCAACTTGTAGTTTCATTCTTGACTCGTTTGAGCCTGGAAACAACTTTTTGCTTCATTATTGGCTAGATTGAAGTTGGAAACAACTTGTAGCTTCATTCCAAACTCGTTTGAAGTTGAAAACAACTTGTAGCTTCATTTTCGGTTGTTTAAAATTAGAATCAACTTTTAGTTTCATTCTTGACTCGTTTCAGCCTGTAAACAACTTGTTGCTTCATTATTGGCTAGATCGAAGTTGGAAACAACTTGTAGCTTCATTCTAGACTCGTTTGAAGTTGAAAACAATTTGTAGCTTCATTTTCGGTTGTTTAAAATTAGAATCAACTTGTAGTTTCATTCTTGAATTGTTTGAGCCTGTGAACAACATGTTGCTTCATTATTGGCTAGATCGAAGTTGGAAACAACTTGTAGCTTCATTCTAGACTCGTTTGAAGTTGAAAACAATTTGTAGTTTCATTCTTGACACGTTTGAGCCCGGAAACAACTTCTTGTTTCATTATTGGCTGGATTGAAGTTGGAAACGGCTTGTAGCTTCATTCCAGACTCCTTTGAAGTTGAACACAACTTGTAGCTTCATTTTCGGTTGTTTAAAATTAGAATCAACTTGTAGTTTCATTCTTGACTCGTTTGAGCCTGTAAACAACTTGTTGATTCATTATTGGCTAGATTGAAATTGGATGCAACTTGTAGCTTCATTCTAGACTCGTTTGAAGTTGAAAACAATTTGTAGCTTCATTTTCGGTTGTTTAAAATTAGAATCAACTTGTAGTTTCATTCTTGACTCGTTTGAGCCCAGAAACAACTTGTTGCTTCATTATTGGCTGGATTGAAGTTGGAAACAACATGTAGCTTCATTCCAGACTCGTTTGAAGTTGAAAACAACTTGTAGCTTCATTTTCAGTTGTTTAAAATTAGAATCAACTTGCAGTTTCATTATTGACTCGTTTGAGCCTGTAAACAACATATTGCTTCATTATTGGCTAGATCGAAGTTGGAAACAACTTGTAGCTTCATTCTAGACTCGTTTGAAGTTGAAAGCAATTTGTAGTTTCATTCTTGACTCGTTTGAGCCCGGAAACAACTTCTTGTTTCATTATTGGCTGGATTGAAGTTGGAAACGGCTTGTAGCTTCATTCCAGACTCCTTTGAAGTTGAACACAACTTGTAGCTTCATTTTCGGTTGTTTAAAATTAGAATCAACTTGTAGTTTCATTCTTGACTCGTTTCAGCCTGTAAACAACTTGTTGCTTCATTATTGGCTAGATCGAAGTTGGAAACAACTTGTAGCTTCATTCTAGACTCGTTTGAAGTTGAAAACAATTTGTAGTTTCATTCTTGACTAGTTTGATCCCGGAAACAACTTGTTGTTTCATTATGGCTGGATTGAAGTTGGAAACGACTTGTAGCTTCATTCCAGACTCGTTTGATGTTGAACACAACTTGTAGCTTCATTTTCGGTTGTTCAAAATTAGAATCAACTTGTAGTTTCATTCTTGACTCGTTTGAGCCTGTAAACAACTTGTTGATTCATTATTGGCTAGATTGAAATTGGATGCAACTTGTAGCTTCATTCTAGACTCGTTTGAAGTTGAAAACAATTTGTAGCTTCATTTTCGGTTGTTTAAAATTAGAATCAACTTGTAGTTTCATTCTTGACTCGTTTGAGCCTGTAAACAACTTGTTGATTCATTATTGGCTAGATTGAAATTAGATGCAACTTGTAGCTTCATTCTAGACTCGTTTGAATTTGAAAACAATTTGTAGCTTCATTTTCGGTTGTTTAAAATTAGAATCAACTTGTAGTTTCATTCTTGACTCGTTTGAGCCTGGAAACAACTTTTTGCTTCATTATTGGCTAGATTGAAGTTGGAAACAACTTGTAGCTTCATTCCAAACTCGTTTGAAGTTGAAAACAACTTGTAGCTTCATTTTCGGTTGTTTAAAATTAGAATCAACTTTTAGTTTCATTCTTGACTCGTTTCAGCCTGTAAACAACTTGTTGCTTCATTATTGGCTAGATCGAAGTTGGAAACAACTTGTAGCATCATTCTAGACTCGTTTGAAGTTGAAAACAATTTGTAGCTTCATTTTCGGTTGTTTAAAATTAGAATCAACTTGTAGTTTCATTCTTGAATTGTTTGAGCCTGTAAACAACATGTTGCTTCATTATTGGCTAGATCGAAGTTGGAAACAACTTGTAGCTTCATTCTAGACTCGTTTGAAGTTGAAAACAATTTGTAGTTTCATTCTTGACTAGTTTGATCCCGGAAACAACTTGTTGTTTCATTATTGGCTGGATTGAAGTTGGAAACGACTTGTAGCTTCATTCCAGACTCGTTTGATGTTGAACACAACTTGTAGCTTCATTTTCGGTTGTTTAAAATTGGAATCAACTTGTAGTTTCATTCTTGACTCGTTTGAGCCTGTAAACAACTTGTTGCTTCATTATTGGCTAGATTGAAGTTGGAAACAACTTGTAGCTTCATTCCAGACTCGTTTGAAGTGGAAAACAATTTGTAGCTTCATTTTCGGTTGTTTAAAATTAGAATCAACTTGTAGTTTCATTCTTGACTCGTTTAAGCCCGGAAACAACTTGTTGCTTCATTATTGGCTGGATTGAAGTTGGAAACAACATCTAGCTTCATTCCAGACTCGTTTGAAGTTGAAAACAACTTGTAGCTTCATTTTCAGTTGTTTAAAATTAGAATCAACTTGTAGTTTCATTCTTGACTCGTTTGAGCCTGTAAACAACTTGTTGCTTCATTATTGGCTAGATTGAAGTTGGATGCAACTTGTAGCTTCATTCCAAACTCGTTTGAAGTTGAAAACAACTTGTAGCTTCATTTTCGGTTGTTTAAAATTAGAATCAACTTGTAGTTTCATTCTTGACTCGTTTAAGCCTGTAAACAACTTGTTGCTTCATTATTGGCTAGATTGAAGTTGGATACAACTTGTAGCTTCATTCTAGACTCGTTTGAAGTGGAAAACAATTTGTAGCTTCATTTTCGGTTGTTTAAAATTAGAATCAACTTGTAGTTTCATTCTTGACTCGTTTGAGCCCGGAAACAACTTGTTGCTTCATTATTGGCTGGATTGAAGTTGGAAACAACATGTAGCTTCATTCCAGACTCGTTTGAAGTTGAAAACAACTTGTAGCTTCATTTTCAGTTGTTTAAAATTAGAATCAACTTGTAGTTTCATTCTTGACTCGTTTGAGCCTGTAAACAACATGTTGCTTCATTATTGGCTAGATTGAAGTTGGATGCAACTTGTAGCTTCATTCTAGACTCGTTTGAAGTTGAAAACAATTTGTAGTTTCATTATTGACACGTTTGAATCCGGAAACAACTTCTTGTTTCATTATTGGCTGGATTGAAGTTGGAAACGGCTTGTAGCTTCATTCCAGACTCCTTTGAAGTTGAACACAACTTGTAGCTTCATTTTCGGTTGTTTAAAATTAGAATCAACTTGTAGTTTCATTCTTGACTCGTTTGAGCCTGTAAACAACTTTTGCTTCATTATTGGCTCGATTGAAGTTGGATACAACTTGTAGCTTCATTCTAGACTCGTTTGAAGTTGAAAACAATTTGTAGCTTCATTTTCGTTTGTTTAAAATTAGAATCAACTTGTAGTTTCATTCTTGACTCGTTTGAGCCTGGAAACAACTTTTTACTTCATTATTGGCTAGATTGAAGTTGGAAACAACTTGTAGCTTCATTCCAAACTCGTTTGAAGTTGAAAACAACTTGTAGCTTCATTTTCGGTTGTTTAAAATTAATATCAACTTTTAGTTTCATTCTTGACTCGTTTCAGCCTGTAAACAACTTGTTGCTTCATTATTGGCTAGATTGAAGTTGGATACAACTTGTAGCTTCATTCTAGACTCGTTTGAAGTTGGAAACAACTTGTAGCTTCATTTTCAGTTGTTTAAAATTAGAATCAACTTGCAGTTTCATTCTTGACTCGTTTGAGCCTGTAAACAACATGTTGCTTCATTATTGGCCAGATCGAAGTTGGAAACAACTTGTAGCTTCATTCTAGACTCATTTGAAGTTGAAAACAATTTGTAGTTTCATTCTTCACTCGTTTGAGCCCGGAAACAACTTCTTGTTTCATTATTGGCTGGATTGAAGTTGGAAACGGCTTGTAGCTTCATTTCAGACTCCTTTGAAGTTGAACACAACTTGTATCTTCATTTTCGGTTGTTTAAAATTAGAATCAACTTGTAGTTTCATTCTTGACTCGTTTCAGCCTGTAAACAACTTGTTCCTTCATTATTGCCTAGATCGAAGTTGGAAACAACTTGTAGCTTCATTCTGGACTCGTTTGAAGTTGAAAACAATTTGTAGTTTCATTCTTGACTCGTTTGAGCCCGGAAACAACTTGTTGTTTCATTATTGGCTGGATTGAAGTTGGAAACGACTTGTAGCTTCATTCCAGACTCGTTTGATGTTGAACACAACTTGAAGCTTCATTTTCGGTTGTTTAAAATTAGAATCAACTTGTAGTTTCATTCTTGAGTCGTTTGAGCCTGTAAACAACTTGTTGCTTCATTATTGGCTAGATTGAAGTTGGAAACAACTTGTAGCTTCATTCTAGACTCGTTTGAAGTGGAAAACAATTTGTAGCTTCATTTTCGGTTGTTTAAAATTAGAATCAACTTGTAGTTTCATTCTTGACTCGTTTGAGCCCGGAAACAACTTGTTGCTTCATTATTGGCTGGATTGAAGTTGGAAACAACATCTAGCTTCATTCCAGACTCGTTTGAAGTTGAAAACAACTTGTAGCTTCATTTTCAGTTGTTTAAAATTAGAATCAACTTGTAGTTTCATTCTTGACTCGTTTGAGCCTGTAAACAACTTGTTGCTTCATTATTGGCTAGATTGAAGTTGGATGCAACTTGTAGCTTCATTCCAAACTCGTTTGAAGTTGAAAACAACTTGTAGCTTCATTTTCGATTGTTTAAAATTAGAATCAACTTTTAGTTTCATTCTTGACTCGTTTCAGCCTGTAAACAACTTGTTGCTTCATTATTGGCTAGATTGAAGTTGGATACAACTTGTAGCTTCATTCTAGACTCGTTTGAAGTGGAAAACAATTTGTAGCTTCAATTTCGATTGTTTAAAATTAGAATCAACTTGTAGTTTCATTCTTGACTCGTTTGAGCCCGGAAACAACTTGTTGCTTCATTATTGGCTGGATTGAAGTTGGAAACAACATCTAGCTTCATTCCAGACTCATTTGAAGTTGAAAACAACTTGTAGCTTCATTTTCAGTTGTTTAAAATTAGAATCAACTTGTAGTTTCATTCTTGACTCGTTTGAGCCTGTAAACAACTTGTTGCTTCATTATTGGCTAGATTGAAGTTGGATGCAACTTGTAGCTTCATTCTAGACTCGTTAGAAGTTGAAAACAACTTGTAGCTTCATTTTCAGTTGTTTAAAATTAGAATCAACTTGCAATTTCATTCTTGACTCGTTTGAGCCTGTAAACAACATGTTGCTTCATTATTGGCCAGATCGAAGTTGGAAACAACTTGTAGCTTCATTCTAGACTCGTTTGAAGTTGAAAACAATTTGTAGTTTCATTCTTGACACGTTTGAGCCCGGAAACAACTTCTTGTTTCATTATTGGCTGGATTGAAGTTGGAAACGGCTTGTAGTTTCATTTCAGACTCCTTTGAAGTTGAACACAACTTGTAGCTTCATTTTCGGTTGTTTAAAATTAGAATCAACTTGTAGTTTCATTCTTGACTCGTTTGAGCCTGTAAACAACTTGTTGCTTCATTATTGGCTCGATTGAAGTTGGATACAACTTGTAGCTTCATTCTAGACTCGTTTGAAGTTGAAAACAATTTGTAGCTTCATTTTCGGTTGTTTAAAATTAGAATCAACTTTTAGTTTCATTCTTGACTCGTTTGAGCCTGTAAACAACTTGTTGATTCATTATTGGCTAGATTGAAGTTAGATGCAACTTGTAGCTTCATTCTAGACTCGTTTGAAGTTGAAAACAATTGTAGCTTCATTTTCGGTTGTTTAAAATTAGAATCAACTTGTAGTTTCATTCTTGACTCGTTTGAGCCTGGAAACAACTTTTGCTTCATTATTGGCTAGATTGAAGTTGGAAACAACTTGTAGCTTCATTCCAAACTCGTTTGAAGTTGAAAACAACTTGTAGCTTCATTTTCGGTTGTTTAAAATTAGAATCAACTTTTAGTTTCATTCTTGACTCGTTTCAGCCTGTAAACAACTTGTTGCTTCATTATTGGCTAGATCGAAGTTGGAAACAACTTGTAGCTTCATTCTAGACTCGTTTGAAGTTGAAAACAATTTGTAGCTTCATTTTCGGTTGTTTAAAATTAGAATCAACTTGTAGTTTCATTCTTGAATCGTTTGAGCCTGTAAACAACATGTTGCTTCATTATTGGCTAGATCGAAGTTGGAAACAACTTGTAGCTTCATTCTAGACTCGTTTGAAGTTGAAAACAATTTGTAGTTTCATTCTTGACACGTTTGAGCCCGGAAACAACTTCTTGTTTCATTATTGGCTGGATTGAAGTTGGAAACGGCTTGTAGCTTCATTCCAGACTCCTTTGAAGTTGAACACAACTTGTAGCTTCATTTTCGGTTGTTTAAAATTAGAATCAACTTGTAGTTTCATTCTTGACTCGTTTGAGCCTGTAAACAACTTGTTGCTTCATTATTGGCTAGATTGAAGTTGGAAACAACTTGTAGCTTCATTCTAGACTCGTTTGAAGTTGAAAACAATTTGTAGCTTCATTTTCGGTTGTTTAAAATTAGAATCAACTTGTAGTTTCATTCTTGACTCGTTTGAGCCCGAAACAACTTGTTGCTTCATTATTGGCTGGATTGAAGTTGGAAACAACATGTAGCTTCATTCCAGACTCGTTGAAGTTGAAAACAACTTGTAGCTTCATTTTCGGTGGTTTAAAATTAGAATCAACTTGTAGTTTCATTCTTGACTCGTTTGAGCCTGTAAACAACTTGTTGCTTCATTATTGGCTAGATTGAAGTTGGAAACAACTTGTAGCTTCATTCCAGACTCGTTTGAAGTTGAAAACAACTTGTAGCTTCATTTTCGGTTGTTTAAAATTAGAATCAACTTGTAGTTTCATTCTTGACTCGTTTGAGCCTGGAAACAACTTGTTGCTTCATTATTGGCTAGATTGAAGTTGGAAACAACTTGTAGCTTCATTCTAGACTCGTTTGAAGTTGAAAACAATTTGTAGCTTCATTTTCGGTTGTTTAAATTAGAATCAACTTGTAGTTTCATTCTTGACTCGTTTGAGCCGGAAACAACTTGTTGCTTCATTATTGGCTGGATTGAAGTTGGAAACAACATGTAGCTTCATTCCAGACTCGTTTGAAGTTGAAAACAACTTGTAGCTTCATTTTCAGTTGTTTAAAATTAGAATCAACTTGCAGTTTCATTCTTGACTCGTTTGAGCCTGTAAACAACATGTTGCTTCATTATTGGCTAGATCGAAGTTGGAAACAACTTGTAGCTTCATTCTAGACTCGTTTGAAGTTGAAAACAATTTGTAGTTTCATTCTTGACACGTTTGAGCCCGGAAACAACTTCTTGTTTCATTATTGGCTGGATTGAAGTTGGAAACGGCTTGTAGCTTCATTCCAGACTCCTTGAAGTTGAACACAACTTGTAGCTTCATTTTCGGTTGTTTAAAATTAGAATCAACTTGTAGTTTCATTCTTGACTCGTTTAAGCCTGTAAACAACTTGTTGCTCATTATTGGCTCGATTGTAAGTTGGATACAACTTGTAGCTCGTTTGAAGTGAAAACAAATTGTAGCTTCATTTTCGGTTGTTTAAAATTAGAATCAACTTGTAGTTTCATTCTTGACTCGTTTGAGCCTGGAGGAACAACTTGTTGCTTCATTATTGGCTAGATTGAAGTTGGAAACAACTTGTAGCTTCATTCCAAACTCGTTTGAAGTTGAAAACAACTTGTAGCTTCATTTCGGTTGTTTAAAATTAGAATCAACTTGTAGTTTCATTCTTGACTCGTTTGAGCCTGTAAACAACTTGTTGCTTCATTATTGGCTGGATTGAAGTTGGAAACAACATGTAGCTTCATTCTAGACTCGTTTGAAGTTGAAAACAACTTGTAGCTCATTTTCGGTTGTTTAAAATTAGAATCAACTTGCAGTTCATTCTTGACTCGTTTGAGCCTGTAAACAACATGTTGCTTCATTATTGGCTAGATCGAAGTTGGAAACAACTTGTAGCTTCATTCTAGACTCGTTTTGAAGTGAAAACAATTTGTAGTTTCATTCTTGACACGTTTGAGCCCGAAACAACTTCTTGTTTCATTATTGGCTGGATTGAAGTTGGAAACGCTTGTAGCTTCATTCCAGACTCCTTTGAAGTTGAACACAACTTGTAGCTTCATTTTCGGTTGTTTAAAATTAGAATCAACTTGTAGTTTCATTCTTGAATCGTTTAAGCCTGTAAACAAACTTGTTGCTTCATTATTGGCTCGATCGAAGTTGGAAACAACTTGTAGCTCATTCTAGACTCGTTTGACGTTGAAAACAATTTGTGTTTCATTCTTGACTCGTTTGATCCCGGGAAAAACTTGTGTTTCATATTGGCTGGATTGAAGTTGGAAAACGACTTGTAGCTTCATTCCAGACCGTTTTGATGTTGAACACAACTTGTAGCTTCATTTTCGGTTGTTTACAATTAGAATCACTTGTAGTTTCATTCTTGACTCGTTTGAGCCTGTGTAAACAACTTGTTGCTTCATTATTGGCTTAGATGAAGTTGGAAACAACTTGTAGCTTCATTCTAGACCGTTTGAAGTGGAAACACAATTTGTAGCTTCATTTTCGGTTGTTTAAAATAGAATCAACTTGTAGTTTCATTCTTGACTCGTTTGAGCCCTGGAAACAACCTTGTTGCTTCATTATTGGCTGGATTGAAGTTGATGAAACACACTCTAGCTTCATTCCAGACTCGTTTGAAGTTAAAACAACTTGTAGCTTCCATTTTAAGTGTTTTAAAATTAGAATCAACTTGTAGTTTCATTCTTGACTCGTTGAGCCTGTAAACAACTTGTTGCTTCATTATTGGCTAGATTGAAGTTGGAAACAACTTGTAGCTTCATTCCAAACTCGTTTGAAGTTGAAAACAACTTGTAGCTTCATTTTCGGTTGTTTAAAATTAGAATCAACTTGTAGTTTCATTCTTGACTCGTTTCAGCCTGTAAACAACTTGTTGCTTCATTATTGGCTAGATTGAAGTTGGATACAACTTGTAGCTTCATTCTAGACTCGTTTGAAGTTGAAAACAATTTGTAGCTTCATTTTCGGTTGTTTTAAAATTAGAATCAACTTGTAGTTTCATTCTTGACTCGTTTGAGCCCGGAAACAACTTGTTGCTTCATTATTGGCTGGATTGAAGTTGGAAACAACATGTAGCTTCATTCCAGACTCGTTTGAAGTTGAAACAACTTGTAGCTTCATTTTCAGTTGTTTAAAATTAGAATCAACTTTAGTTTCATTCTTGACTCGTTTGAGCCTGTAAACAACTTGTTGCTTCATTATTGGCTAGATTGAAGTTGGAAACAACTTGTAGCTTCATTCTAGACTCGTTTGAAGTTGAAAACACTTGTAGCTTCATTTTCGGTTGTTTAAAATAGAATCAACTTGTAGTTTCATTCTTGACTCGTTTGAGCCTGTAAACAACATGTTGCTTCATTATTGGCTAGATCGAAGTTGGAAACAACTGTAGCTTCATTCTAGACTCGTTTGAAGTTGAAAACAATTTGTAGTTTCATTCTTGACACGTTTGAGCCCGGAAACAACTTGTTGTTTCATTATTGGCTGGATTGAAGTTGGAAACAACTTGTAGCTTCATTCCAGACTCTTTGAAGTTGAACACAACTTGTAGCTTCATTTTCGTTGTTTAAAATTAGAATCAACTTGTAGTTTCATTCTTGACTCGTTTGAGCCTGTAAACAACTTGTTGCTTCATTATTGGCTGGATTGAAGTTGGAAACAACACTTGTAGCTCGTTTGAAGTTGAAAACAAATTGTAGCTTCATTTTCGGTTGTTTAAAATTAGAATCAACTTGTAGTTTTCATTCTTGACTCGTTGAGCCTGGAAACAACTTGTTGCTTCATTATTGCTAGATTGAAGTTGGATAAAAATTGTAGCTTCATTCCTAGACTCGTTTGAAGTTGAAAACAACTTGTAGCTTCATTTTCGGTTGTTTAAAATTAGAATCAACTTGTAGTTTCATTCTTGACTCGTTTAAGCCGGAAACAACTTGTTGCTTCATATTGGCTAGATCGAAGTTGGAAACAACATGTAGCTTCATTCTAGACTCGTTTGAAGTTGAAAAACAACTGTAGCTTCATTTTCAGTTGTTTAAAATTAGAATCAACTTGAAGTTTCATTCTGAATCGTTTGAGCCTGTAAACAACATGTTGCTTCATTATTGGCTAGATCGAAGTTGAGAACACTTGTAGCTTCATTCTAGACTCGTTTGAAGTTGAAAACAATTTGTAGTTCATTCTTGACACGTTTGAGCCCTGGAAACAAATTCTTGTTTCATTATTGGCTGGATGAAGTTTGGAACGGCTTGTAGCTTCATTCCAGACTCCTTTGAAGTTGAACAAACTTGTAGCTTCATTTTCGGTGTTTTTAAAATTAGAATCAACTTGTAGTTCATTCTTGACTCGTTTAAGCCTGGTAACACTTGTTGCTTCATTATTGGCTAGATTGACGTGGATAAAACTTGTAGCTTCATTCTAGATCGTTTGAAGTGGAAAAACAACTTTAGCTTATTTTCGGTTGTTTAAAATTAGAATCAACTTGTAGTTTCATTCTTGACTCGTTTGAGCCCTGGAGGATAAACAACTTTTTGCTTCATTATGGCTAAGATTGAAGGTTGGAAAACAACTTGTAGCTTCATTCCAAATCGTTTTGAGTGAAAACAACTGTAGCTCATTTCAGTTGTTTAAAATAGAATCCAACTTGAGTAGTTTCATTCTTGACTCGTTTAAGCCTGTCAAACAACATGTTGCTTCATTATTGGCTAGATTGAAGTTGGAAACAACTTGTAGCTTCATTCTAGACTCGTTTGAAGGGAAAACAATTGTAGCTTCATTTTCGGTTGTTTAAAATTAGAATCAACTTGTAGTTTCATTCTTGACTCGTTTGAGCCCGGAAACAACTTGTTGCTTCATTATTGGCTGGATTGAAGTTGGAAACAACTTGTAGCTTCATTCCAGACTCGTTTGAAGTTGAAAACAACTTGTAGCTTCATTTTCAGTTGTTTAAAATTAGAATCAACTTGTAGTTTCATTCTTGACTCGTTTGAGCCTGTAAACAACTTGTGGCTTCATTATTGGCTAGATTGAATTGGAAACAACTTGTAGCTTCATTCCAGACTCGTTGAAGTTGAAACACTTGTAGCTTTCATTTTCGATTGTTTAAAATTAGAATCAACTTTTAGTTTCATTCTTAGACTCGTTTGAGCCGTAAACAACTTGTTGCTTCATTAATTGGCTAATTGAAGTTGGAACAACTTGTAGCTTCATTCCAGACTCGTTTGAGTTGAAAACAACTTGTAGCTTCATTTGGTT
>NC_030387.2:18008565-18049305 GCF_001625215.2 Daucus carota subsp. sativus | reverse complement strand
GCCCGTGCCTTTAGAAGAAGGTTGAGGTTATTGCTTGGGGATTGATTCAAGAGGATTTTCTAGACCAAGTACTTTCCAAGGTATATGCAAACTCAAATGGAGTGAAGTTCTTTGAATTGAAGCAAGAGGGAAAGACTGTTGGGGAATTGAAAAGAAGTTTACAGAATTGGCAAGGTTCGTGGGAGATTATGTGGACACGGACGAGAAAAGAGCGAAGAGATTTAACAAGGATTGAAGCCTTGGCTACGAAGCAGAGTGGCTGCTTTTGAATTGGCCACATATGCTGAAGTGTTGGCAGTTAAGGCAATGGTAATTGAAGGAGAAAAGTGATCAGAATCAGAAGGAGAGGATAGCAAGAAGAGAAAGTTTGGGAATAATGGTAGGTTCGGCTCAAGGGAGCCAAAAAGGGAGGAATTTCAAGAGTTTGGGTGCGAATCAGGAGGTCCCCGAGGTTTCAAGAAGGGAGATAATAGGAATGTGAAGAGATTCAAGGACCGAGTGGTCAAAAGGAGTCAACAAGCAAATTCAGAATGCAACTTCTGCAAACAAGAACAACGGGAATTTGTAATAAGGCTGATATTGTCTGTTCAAGTGCCACTCGAGGGTCCTTATGCGAACGAGTGCCGAACCCGAGCCTTCTGTTACCTGTTTCAAGTGTGGAAGGAAAGCCGGTCATATGTCAAAGATTGTAAAGCTCTCTGAACTAACAAGTTGTGCAATTGGCTACCCCATACTCAAGGAATGCATCTTCTGCTCCGATTCTGCAACTACCTTCTACTCAAGTTTTTGAGTCTGCAACTCTTTTTCCATCCCTCTTCTCCGGCTCAGCAAGGACATTCAACATGAATATCAAGGATGCTGTTCAGGTTCTGAGGTTGTGTGCAGGTACGCTTTCTGTCAACAACCACCATGCTTAAGTGCTATTTGTTCTGGAGCTACTAGATCTTTCGTATCTGAATCTTTGTTGGCAAGTTGAATGTGAAATTGAACCGTTGTTGAACCCTTATCTATCATTGTTGCTAATCAAGAAACAAGTATCTGTTAGAAGATTTGCCCCGTGTACTTAGAGATTTCTGGCTTTAGTTTTCCTGCCTCCCTTATAACTTTTCGATTAGGGAGTTGATGTTTATTAGGTATGGATTGGTTTGCAGAAAATGGTGCTCAAATAGACTGTAAGAAGAAGAAGTAATCCTTAAGTTCCAAAGGCAAGAAAGTAGAATTCAAAGGCAGAAAACAAACAAGACATTTTTGACGAAATTGAGCTAAGAAGTTTTTAAGGCAAGGTTGTGAAGGTTATTGGCTCCTGTAGTTGATAGATCTAAGAGACGCCGAACATAGAAAGTATTCCGATAGTTAATGAATTCTTGATGTATTTCTGACGATCTTCCTGGTTTGCCTCCCGACCGTCAAATTGAGTTTTCTATCGACTTAGCACCCGCACGGAACCGTTTCAAACAACCGTATCGAATGGCACCGGCAGAAATGAAGGAGTTGGCCAAGCAATTGCAAGAGTTGTTAGACAAGAGAGGTTATAAGGCCGAGTGTATCCCCGTGGGGAGCTCCAGTCCTTTTGTGAAGAAAAGGACGGAAGCATGAGATTGTGCATCGACTATAGAGAATTGAACAAGTTAACCAATCAAGAATAGGTATCCTTGCCTCGAATCGACGACTTATTTGATCAACTCAAAGGAGCAACTTACTTTCGTAAAGATTGACTTACGTTCGGGATTCATCAATTGGATTAAGCCGGAAGACATTCCAAAGACAGCTTTTAGAACTCTGTATGGGCATTACGAGTTTCTAGTTATGGCATTCGGATTGACAACGCACCAGCCGCCTTCATGGATTTGATGAACCGTGTATTCAAGAATATTTAGACAGTTCGTTATTGTATTCATCGACGATATTCTATATACTCGAAATCTGAAGGGAACATGCTGAACATCTGAGGATAGCTTTGGGAAACTTTAGGAAGGAGAAGCTGTTTGCAAAGTTCTCTAAATGCGATTTTGGCTACGGGAGAGTTCAGGGAGTTCTTAGGGCATATCGTGGAAGCGAAGGAATTCGAGTGGATCCAGCAAAGATAGAAGCTGTTGTGATGTTGGGAGACCAAAGACCCCAACTGAAGTTAGAGTTTCATGGGATTGGCCGGGTATTATCGAAGTTTGTGAAGGATTTCTCGAAGATTGCAGTTACCGTTGACAAGATTGACTCGAGAAAGAACGAGAAGTTTGAATGGACCGACAAATGTGAAAAGAGCTTTCAAGAGTTGAACAACGATTAGTCACCGCTCCAGTTCTGCTTTGCCAGATGACAGGAGATTTGTTATCTACAGTGATGCGTCCAAAAGGATTAGGTTGTGTCTTAATGCAACACGGGAAAGTAATAGCCTACGCGTCAAGACAACTCAAACCAACGAACAAAGATATCCGACCATGACTTGGAATTGGCAGCAATTGTGTTTGCTAAAGCTTTGGAGACACTATCTTTATGGCGGAAGAAGTGTGAAATATTCACGGATCACAAAAGCTTGAGTACATTTTCACGCAAAAGTTGAACATGAGGCGCGAAGATGGTTGGAATTGATTGAAGACTACGACTGCACGATTAACTATCATCCCGGAAAGGCGAATGTGTAGCCGATGCGTTAGTCGCAAAGAAAGTTGAATATGTTGACTAGGCTCAAGAACTATAACAGTTTGAGAAGATGGAAATAGAAATTCGAGCTCCTAGTGCACCTACAGAAATGATCATACCATGACACTTTCAGCCTGAATTGATGGAGAAGATAAAGAGAGTGCCAAGACGAAGTATGAATGAAAGATGATGAGTTAACCGGAGAGGAAACTTGCACCACAGAAAGACAACCAAGGAATCTTGAGGTTTTCATCAGGATTTGGTACCAAATGTGGAGGAATTGCAAATGAAATTTGAAGGCTCACAATTCAGTTTTCTATTCCACCCCGGAAGCACAAAAAATGTACCAGATTTGAAGCAAAACTTTTGGTGGCCAGACATGAGAAGGAAATGCTCACATGGATCAGTAAATGCTACACTTGTCAAGGTAAAAGCTGAACATCAGAAGCCAAGTGGTTGATACAGGCCGTTAGAGATACCAGAATGGAATGGGAGCAACATTGCAATGGACTTTGTGTTGGATTGCCAAGGACGAAATCTAATCATGACGCTATTTGGTTAATAATTGATCGGTTGACCAAGTCGGCTCATTTTCTGCCAATTAACGAGGAGATATTCAATGGACAAGCTGATTCACATGTATTTGAAAGAGATTGTTATCGTCATGGAGTTCCAGTATCTCTTGTGTCAGATCGAGACCCTCGTTTTAACTCGAGATTTTGGAGCGGAAGCAATTGCAATTCAAGAACATTTGAGGAACCCGGACTCAGATGAGTATTGCCTTCATCCACAAACGGACGGGACAAAGCGAGCGTTACAATTCAACATATCGAAGACATGTTAAGTCTTTTGCTTTGGACTACAAAGGAAATTGGGACGAGCATTTGCCTTTTGTTGAGTTTTCGTATCTAATAACAGTTATCCTGCTAGCATTGGAATGCCCCCGTTCCGAAGCTCTTTATGGAAGGAAATTGTAGATCTCCGACATATTTGGGATGGGACACCGTTCGGAGAAAAAGAAAAGTTAATTGGTCCAGGAATGATCCAGGCCAACGAAAGAACAGAAGCGAGTAGTAGAAGAGTAGATAAGTGATTTCTTCGAAGCCAGATTATTGCCAGCCAAGATAGACAACGAAAGTATGCTGACCCGCATCAAGAAAAGATGTTTGAGTTCGAAAATTGGAGACAGCAACGCTGTTCTGTGAAAAGTGTCACCCTGGAAAGGAATAGCCAGATCTCACGCAAAGAAAGGGAATTGCAGTCCACGAATTCATTTGGTCCTTTGGAGATTTTAAGCATATTGGGAAAGTGGCGGCTTACGAACTAGCCTACCGCCTCAATGCAGCACTGTTCACAATGTTTTCCAGTCTTCTTGTTTAAGCAGTTACAACCCCGACACCACGTGCATTATCGAAACTGAACCAGTTGAGATAGAGCCCGATTGTCTTTATTCGCCAGCACCGGTTAGCCTTCTAGATAGAAACAGATTAATGTGTTAAGGGATAAGACAGTTCCTTAGTTAGAGTTTTTGTGGAGGAATCCAAAGTTGAAGAATCAACGTCGGGAATTAGAAAGTGATACTGTTGATACAGTATCTCTTTGTTCACTTAGATTCTGGGGTCAGAATCTGATCTTTTAACGTGGGGAAAGGATGTACCGTCTGATCAATATTTGACTTTATATATTACGTACTTCATTTTGGTGATTATTAAAATTTCGTGTTTTAATTGTCAAACTATGTGATTTGACTCATTTATCGTTACGTGACTTTCGTATACGTTAGAATGTACTTATATGACTTTTGGTGAATAATCTCGCCTACGCGATTCAATAATTCTTACTAGTTGCGACGGTTTTGGCTTTACCTTAATAAATGTGATCGTTGTCGCTACCCGATTAAATAATAGTAAGAATTATGCGATTTAGTGCTATTTGATAAATTGCGAGTAGCCGATTAACTTTAACTTGTAAAATAGCGTTTGGTATTATATTCATCTCGAGATTCTACGTGTATTATATTCGTTTTTTAATTTATGTGAAATTGACTATTAGAGCTCTACTTGTAATATTTCTTTTAAATTCATTTCTTGTCCAAATTTGTGAAAACTCTTTTATTAACTTCCAAAATCTCATTTTATTTGTGATATTATTTCCTGATTTATCGATTTGTACTTTATTTACTAAAACTCATTCTTTTAATACTCTTTAATCACACTTTTATTAATATAAAAGTCTAGCTACCCCTTGCATGCATTTACCCTCACACTAGCTAGAGGATTGATTGGTCATTTCTACATTCCATCTACCACATCTGGTCACGTCAAATGGTCAAGAATGCTTGAACACTCCACCACACTCCAATATCTCACACACCAACCAAATCAAACCCTCTTTTTCTCTCATCTCTCTCTTCTCTCTCCCTCATCTCTCTCTCTCTCGCCGAACATACACACACCCTTCTCCACCATTTTTATTCCTTTTCTTTAACATTTCAAGCTTGTCGAGTCAAAACTCCACCATTCAAGCTTGCATCTTCATTTTGAGGTTAGACCTTTGGTTTGCATGTTGAGTTTGGAGCCGACAAATAGGCGGCTTGGTTCTTATGAGATTAGGGTCTCTTTTTTGGTGGCTTCCTAAGATGAACTTGAAGTGATCTTGGATGGTTTTATACCTCTATTTGACCAAGCATCCTCTTGATTCATCACATTTGTTCAATGACTCTCAAGAGGAGCCGAATGTATTATGTATGTGTGATCTTGAAACTCATGATTTTGAGTTGGTTCTTGTATATTCGAAAGGTATAATGATTTTCTGAGTTTTTGGTGGTGTGATTTCAGCCCTTGCATTTAGTTTTGATGTTTATGATGAGATAAGGCTATGTATAAGAAACTCTAGTGATGCCTGTTGAGTTATTTGAAAACCGAGTGTTAAGCTTTGGAATTTGAGTTTTGTACATGATTTTGAGTCATGCATTGCCATGTTCTAAGTGTAAATGAAGTTTAGGTGTGTGTGATGATATCTGTAGTAATCAGTAGCCATTGTGGGATACCATGATGTTACATTCGAATTTTGCTCTTGAATGCTCCCTGAAATCTGCTCTGTTTTACCTCTATACATGCCTCTGGTTTTGTGCTCTTAATGGTTTAAATTGGTCTATCTTGCCTTGTGTAAATAGTCAGTGGTATATGTATAGTTGGATTAAGATTGAGGATTGGTTTGTTGTGTATTTGGTGTTGGAAGGGAGTTAAGGTGGACGGAGTCAACCACACACCATGGACCATTTTTACACCTTAGCCAACTATGGAATGGAGGGGTCCATGCTTAGGCCTCATAGGACCCAGTCTCTGGGTTGGGACTTGATGTATGACAAGTCTCCGTCAGCCATCAAAGTCATAAACCACCTCATTACATAGATGCACACACCACAATTTCAGAGTACGGCACCCCCCGACTCCGGGCCTTTCAGGATTTATTGTGTCATTACGTGTGTTCTTCCCACCTTGTCCCATGATTAGTGCCCTCAGGGGCCTTATTCTTGCTACGCTTCGGAAGTTTCATGCCAGCTCTATTGCAGTCCTTGGTATGGTTGTGTCGTGAGTGCGTTTCATGGAGTTTCCGAGTTGTTCAGTGCATGGCCGTCCCCCCCGACGGGCACGGGTGCTCTGTGCCCAACTTTGTGTTTAGAGGCCCCCGGCGCCTGCGCAGGCCTTCGTGTCCTTCCCCGTGCACAACTTAGATTTCCGTCTTCCGTATCCAGGAGAGAAAAATTAGGGGAAAAAAGGAAAAGAGGGGAAAAAAGGGGTGGGAAAAAAAAAAAAAAGAAAAGCACGGGCTGACTCCCACCAGTAGTTTGCTTCATCTTTCAGAAAATAAGAGGCATATTCAACTTTCTTATCATCGGTTACAACAGCCAAGGTGAAAGCCTTCTCCATCTCCTTTAGCCAGGATTGAGCTTCAACAGGGTCTTGAATTCCTCGGAACTCGGGTGGTTTCACAGCTTGAAAAGATTTGAAAGTAGTAGGTGGTGGTGGTGCTTGTTGTTGTTGCTGGAGTTGTTGTTGAAGTAATTGTTGTTGTTGAGCAAGGGTGACAGATTGTTGGTGAAGAAGTTGCATAAGTTGAGCCAAGGTTGGTGGTGGTTCTTCAGTATTTTCATTGGTGGTGTTGCGGGTTCTTCGAGGAGGCATGATTCTGAATGTAGACAAGAAAAGCTTATTCACAGTTCAATATATGCATACAAGTTATATCAAAGGGAATATTGGGTACAAAGGTATTATTCAAGAGTTATCCACATGGTAACGGTTTATGGTAATTATTATGGCATCATGGTATGTGTGTGTATTATTAGAGGCAAAGGTACAATTTATTCGGTCAAAGTCATATCATGGTGTATTGGCATGGTTTAAGCATGATCAAGTTCTAAAGGTTTAACATGGCAATTTCTGTCTAAGCATGGTATATATGTAATGACAAAATGAGATAAATAGTCAAAGTGCGAGATTAAACATTAGTTCAAATGATGAGTACGGAACAGTACGAACGGAATAAAGTGCAAATAAAAGTCTTCCCGAAACAATCCAGGGGTACAAGTACGAAATGGAAAGTCAAAGTACGGATAACATGATAACGGAAATAAAATAGACTAAGGAATAGTCTAGGGGGATGGTGATGATGCTGGTGAAGCTGATGGACTGGCAACTGGCTCACGGAGACTGCTAATCACACGGCGGAGCTCGTCAGTAATGGCGGTCAAAGTGATACGGCTCTCACGCTCGCGGTAGGGTGGAATAGCTGCCAAACGGTCCTCGGCCATGCGAATGATCTCCTCGACCCTAGCAATCAAACGGGGACGGTCGCCCTCATCATCGAAGTCCTCACGGTACAGCTGGTCAATCCGGTGCTGGAGAATCGTGTTCTGGCCCTCGAGTCGGTCAGTAAGTCTCACCATCTGCTCGTAAAGCGGGAACGGAACAGTAGTCGGGAATCCGGGACTAGAAGATGACGATGCCTGCCAACAGTTATATATATATATACGCGGTTATAGTCAAAAGGGTGAGAAAACTTAAAAGATTCTAACGCCCCAAGTCCCACATGATCTAAGTTCATCTTAACCTCTAAATCCTATCTTATATTCATTTATCCTATGTTGTTCAGTGACTCAAACCTGTCGCTCTGATACCAACTGTGACGGACCCGACTTAAATAACCGACTAAAGCATGCATATCGATATATATAATTAAACTACAGAGTTATAAAGATTAATCTACAAGTCTAATCCACAATCCCGGAATCACCAGGAATGAGTATGAACAACATCTAAAGTTATTACAACCAAATCGAAATCCAACTTAAGTCTAAGTCATACTACAGTTTTTAAATCCCAAAAGTTCAAAAGAAATTAACTAGGGAACTACGAGTTCCCAACCTGTCCCATCATACGGCGGAAAGCAATCCCGTTGCCTGAGGTGGTCTTACGAGCGGTCTGCTTGAAACGGGCCATTCTCGGGTTTCACTGAAGGGTTATAACAACAACAATATATATGAGCAAAAAGCTCAGCAAGTGAAAACAGTAAATAAAACAGTTCACAATATGCAATATATCAAGTGCAAAAGCAACAACGGACATCACAAGGTGTAAACACAAGTAAAGGTGCAATGTGGGATATCAATTTATTGGAATTGGAAACACACAGCGCTACGAGCATTGAGGGGTGATCAGCCCACACCAAGCTCCGAACCACATAAAGTGATTCAACCAGGGAGGATCCTCGGCACACATTGGCCATAAACAGACATCAGGCTCCCCGCTACTGATGCTGCCATAATAGACTGGCGCCTCAGTCTTAATATAAAATTATTATCCAATTCCTTTTAAGGTCATTTCAAATCAAATCATTTTCAAGAAAAGGGTCTTGATCAAAGACAAGTTATAAGCAAGGATGTTTTCAAAATACAAGTGATCTTTCAAAAGTAAAGGATGTTATTAAGATCAGGGTTCCAATGAGATAATTCAGTTTAATGTGGGGTATCAAGTTCTCATTATTCATCAAGGGACTATTGGAGTGTAATCATGTGGGTGTAGGGTAATATCACATAAAAAGGTACTTCAAATGTTAAGGGTATTATTGGAATCCAAAGTCATGATCACAAGGGGTGATAAGGTAATTCAGTCCTAAATAAACAGTAATTCAACGTTCACAGGGTATACAATCGTAAAGCAAGTATAAAGGAAGAGTTCCACTTGCCTGGATAAAGCTTACTGCACTCTTGTATAGATGCTTCTAGGGGTTCCTTGCCTGGCCTCCTACTTGCACCTATAATTAATAGTATCCTCGTCACTAACTACCCCTTCGCGTATAAATATATATATATATATAAATATATACATATATATAAAGTATACACTTAAACTTAATCAGAACAAGTAACATGATCATCAAGTAATGCACATAACAAGTAAAACATGGCACTTTATCATTTAACTATTATTACATAGGAATCTCTAACTACACCTAAGTCACTTAAGCATTTAATCAAGTAGCACATAAGGTCTAAGACCAATACCTCCTAACTATACTCTACTGACCTCAAATTAACAAATTAATAGTAAGGCACACTTGTGCCTCACCTCCCAAGACTTACATGTGAAGTGCAACCTAAGTGACTTATTAGTATGCTTACATTGGCAACACTTGGGTGCCTTGGTAAAAGAATGCATCTACACTAAGTGAATTGACTTAAACTAACTTGCACTCTCTAATATGACTTAAAACTAACTCATGGAATCAATATGAGGTCAAGTCCTCACTGATGACACACTAAAATGCAATGCATCCTAAGTTGGTACTAGAATGTGACTACATGTGTGACACTTGTGTTCTTAAGTGGAAATAAGGCATCTCCACTAAGGGTATTGACTCCAAACCAATTTCTAAAGGTTGACACAATATTAAACTAATGTTATGAAGTGGTGTGACTCAAAGGCATTGCCTATATGGGTCCTTAAAAACTAGTGTACCAAAGTGACCATTCTGCCTTGGCAGTTTGGCACCTCTTGGGGGTTTTGGCAAAAACAAGTGTTTCCACTATGTGCCTTGGTGAAATTGTGACTCTACTGGATACTTAAGACTTAAATCTAAGTTGTGCACTTGGAATGACACTAAGGCCTTGCTCAGGCCTCCTTGGGCCTCTAAACAAAGTTGGCACAGAGCACCCTGCCCTGCTGTGGGGACTGCCATGAACTTAACAACTTGAAACTCACTAAACTCACTCACTACACCAATCCAATGACTCAAATAGCTTCCTAATACTTCCCTAAGCTTATCTAAATCAAGGCCCCATGAGGGCCTCATCATTGACAAGGTGTTAACCACTCAAGGACACAATAAATCCTAAAGTGCCCTGTTCTGGGGTGTACTCTGAAATTTGTGTGTGCATCTATGTAAATGATGGTTTTTATGACTTTTATGGCTACTGGAGACTTGTATACATCAAGTCCCAACTCCAGGAGACTTGGGCCTATGAGGGCCTAAGCATGACACCTCCATTCCACTAGTTTTCTAAGGTGTAAAAATCTGCCATGGTGTGTGTGTGACTCCTTCCACCTTAACTCCCTTCCAAACACCAAATACCAACAAACCAATCCTCAAATCTTAATCCATACTATACATATACCTACTGACTATTTACACAAGGCAAGATATTACCAATTTTAACCATTTAAGAGCACAAAACCGAGGCATGTATAGAGGTAAAACAGAGCAGAATTTCAGGGAGCATTCAAGAGCAAAATTTCGAATGTAACATCATGGTATCCACACAATGGCTACTGATTACTACTAGATATCATCATACACACCATAAACTATCATTTTAACACTTAGAACATGGCATGCATGACTCAAAATCATGTACAAAACTCAAATTCCAAAGCTTAACACTCGGTTTTCAAATAACTCAACATGCATCACTAGAGTTTCTTATACATAGCCTTATCTCATCATATAACATCAAAATACTAACATGCAAGGGCTGAAATCACACCAAAAACTCAGCAAATCATTATACCTTTCGAATATACAAGAAACCAACTCAAAATCATGAAGTTTCAAGATCATCACATACATATATACATTCGGCTCCTCTTGAGAGTCATTGACAAATGTGATGAATCAAGAGGATGCCTTGGTCAAATAGAGGTATAAACCCATCCAAGATCATCTCAAGTTCATCTTTAGGAGCCACCAAAATAGAGACCCTAAGCTCATAAGAACCAAGGCCCTATTTCGGCTCCAAACTCAACATGCAACCAAAGGTCTAACCTCAAAATGAAGATGCAAGCTTGAATGGTGGAGTTCTTGACTCGACAAGCTTGAAATGTTAAAGAAAATGAATAAAAATGGTGGAGAATGGTGGTGTGTATGGTTCGGCCGAGAGAGAGAGAGATGAGGGAGAGAGAAGAGAGAGATGAGAGAAGAGGGTTTTGATTTGGTTGGTGTGTGAGAATGAGTGGAGTGTGGTGGAGTGTTCAAGCATTCTTGACCATTTGACTTGACCAAGATGTGGTAGTGGAATGTAGAAATGACCAATCAATCCTTCTAGCTAGTGTTAGTGTAAAATGCATGCAAGGGTAGACTAGACTTTTGATAATTAATAAAAGTGTGATTAAAAGAGTATTAAAAGAATGAGTTTTAGTAAATAAAGTACAAATCGATAAATCATGAAATTAATATCACAAATAATATGAGATTTTGGAAGTTTAATAAAATAGTTTTCACAAATTTTGGACAAGAAATGAATTTTAAAAGAAATATTACAAGTAGAGCTCTAATAGTCATATTTCACATAAATATAAAACACGAATATAATACACGTAGAATCTCGAGAAGAATATATATACCAAACGCTATTTTACAAGTTAAAGTTTATCGGCTACTCGCAATTTATCAAATATCACTAAATCGCATATATCTTTACTATTATTTAATCGGGTAGCGACAACGATCACATTTATTAATGTAAAGCCAAAACCGTCGCAACTAGTAATATTATTTAATCGCGTAGCGAGATTTATTCACCAAAAGTCATATAAGTACATTCTAACGATATACGAAAGTCACGTAACGATAAATGAGTCAAATTCACATAGTTTGACAATTAAAACACGAAATTTTATATATCACCAAAATGAAGTACTGTAATATATATAAGTCAAATATTACAGACGTTACATTTTCGGTTGTTTAAAATTAGAATCAACTTGTAGTTTCATTCTTGACTCGTTTGAGCCCGGAAACAACTTGTTGCTTCATTATTGGCTGGATTGAAGTTGGATGCAACTTGTAGCTTCATTCGAGACTCGTTTGAAGTTGAAAACAACTTGTAGCTTCATTTTCAGTTGTTTAAAATTAGAATCAACTTGCAGTTTCATTCTTGACTCGTTTGAGCCTGTAAACAACATATTGCTTCATTATTGGCTCGATCGAAGTTGGAAACAACTTGTAGCTTCATTCTAAACTCGTTTGAAGTTGAAAACAATTTGTAGTTTCATTCTTGACTCGTTTGAGCCCGGAAACAACTTCTTGATTCATTATTGGCTGGATTGAAGTTGGAAACGGCTTGTAGCTTCATTCCAGACTCCTTTGAAGTTGAACACAACTTGTAGCTTCATTTTCGGTTGTTTAAAATTAGAATCAACTTGTAGTTTCATTCTTGACTCGTTTCAGCCTGTAAACAACTTGTTGCTTCATTATTGGCTAGATCGAAGTTGGAAACAACTTGTAGCTTCATTCTAGACTCGTTTGAAGTTGAAAACAATTTGTAGTTTCATTCTTGACTCGTTTGAGCCCGGAAACAACTTGTTGTTTCATTATTGGCTGGATTGAAGTTGGAAACGACTTGTAGCTTCATTCTAGACTCGTTTGATGTTGAACACAACTTGTAGCTTCATTTTCGGTTGTTTAAAATTAGAATCAACTTGTAGTTTCATTCTTGACTCGTTTGAGCCTGTAAACAACTTGTTGCTTCATTATTGGCTAGATTGAAGTTGGAAACAACTTGTAGCTTCATTCTAGACTCGTTTGAAGTGGAAAACAATTTGTAGCTTCATTTTCGGTTGTTTAAAATTAGAATCAACTTGTAGTTTCATTCTTGACTCGTTTGAGTCCGGAAACAACTTGTTGCTTCATTATTGGCTGGATTGAAGTTGGAAACAACATCTAGCTTCATTCCAGACTCGTTTGAAGTTGAAAACAACTTGTAGCTTCATTTTCAGTCGTTTAAAATTAGAATCAACTTGTAGTTTCATTCTTGACTCGTTTGAGCCTGTAAACAACTTGTTGCTTCATTATTGGCTAGATTGAAGTTGGATGCAACTTGTAGCTTCATTCCAAATTCGTTTGAAGTTGAAAACAACTTGTAGCTTCATTTTCGGTTGTTTAAAATTAGAATCAACTTTTAGTTTCATTCTTGACTCGTTTCAGCCTGTAAACAACTTGTTGCTTCATTATTGGCTAGATTGAAGTTGGATACAACTTGTAGCTTCATTCTAGACTCGTTTGAAGTGGAAAACAATTTGTAGCTTCATTTTCGGTTGTTTAAAATTAGAATCAACTTGTAGTTTCATTCTTGACTCGTTTGAGCCCGGAAACAACTTGTTGCTTCATTATTGGCTGGATTGAAGTTGGAAACAACATCTAGCTTCATTCCAGACTCGTTTGAAGTTGAAAACAACTTGTAGCTTCATTTTCAGTTGTTTAAAATTAGAATCAACTTGTAGTTTCATTCTTGACTCGTTTGAGCCTGTAAACAACTTGTTGCTTCATTATTGGCTAGATTGAAGTTGGATGCAACTTGTAGCTTCATTCTAGACTCGTTTGAAGTTGAAAACAATTTGTAGTTTCATTCTTGACACGTTTGAGCCCGGAAACAACTTCTTGTTTCATTATTGGCTGGATTGAAGTTGGAAACGGCTTGTAGCTTCATTCCAGACTCCTTTGAAGTTGAACACAACTTGTAGCTTCATTTTCGAATGTTTAAAATTAGAATCAACTTGTAGTTTCATTCTTGACACGTTTGAGCCTGTAAACAACTTGTTGCTTCATTATTGGCTCGATTGAAGTTGGATACAACTTGTAGCTTCATTCTAGACTCGTTTGAAGTTGAAAACAATTTGTAGCTTCATTTTCGGTTGTTTAAAATTAGAATCAACTTGTAGTTTCATTCTTGACTCGTTTGAGCCTGTAAACAACTTGTTAATTCATTATTGGCTAGATTGAAGTTGGATACAACTTGTAGCTTCATTCTAGACTCGTTTGAAGTTGAAACCAATTTGTAGCTTCATTCTAGACTCGTTTGAAGTTGAAAACAATTTGTAGCTTCATTTTCGGTTGTTTAAAATTAGAATCAACTTGTAGTTTCATTCTAGACTCGTTTCAGCCTGTAAACAACTTGTTGCTGCATTATTGGCTAGATCGAAGTTGGAAACAACTTGTAGCTTCATTCTAGACTCGTTTGAAGTTGAAAACAATTTGTAGTTTCATTCTTGACTCGTTTGAGCCCGGAAACAACTTGTTGTTTCATTATTGGCTGGATTGAAGTTGGAAACGACTTGTAGCTTCATTCTAGACTCGTTTGATGTTGAACACAACTTGTAGCTTCATTTTCGGTTGTTTAAAATTAGAATCAACTTGTAGTTTCATTCTTGACTCGTTTGAGCCTGTAAACAACTTGTTGCTTTATTATTGGCTAGATTGAAGTTGGAAACAACTTGTAGCTTCATTCTAGACTCGTTTGAAGTGGAAAACAATTTGTAGCTTCATTTTCGGTTGTTTAAAATTAGAATCAACTTGGAGTTTCATTCTTGACTCGTTTGAGCCTGGAAACAACTTTTTGCTTCATTGTTGGCTAGATTGAAGTTGGATGCAACTTGTAGCTTCATTCCAAACTCGTTTGAAGTTGAAAACAACTTGTAGCTTCATTTTCGCTTGTTTAAAATTAGAATCAACTTTTAGTTTCATTCTTGACTCGTTTCAGCCTGTAAACAACTTGTTGCTTCATTATTGGCTAGATTAAAGTTGGATACAACTTGTAGCTTCATTCTAGACTCGTTTGAAGTGGAAAACAATTTGTAGCTTCATTTTCGGTTGTTTAAAATTAGAATCAACTTGTAGTTTCATTCTTGACTCGTTTGAGCCCGGAAGCAACTTGTTGCTTCATTATTAGCTGGATTGAAGTTGGAAACAACATCTAGCTTCATTCCAGACTCGTTTGAAGTTGAAAACAACTTGTAGCTTCATTTTCAGTTATTTAAAATTAGAATCAACTTGTAGTTTCATTCTTGACTCGTTTGAGCCTGTAAACAACTTGTTGCTTCATTATTGGCTAGATTGAAGTTGGATGCAACTTGTAGCTTCATTCTAGACTCGTTTGAAGTTGAAAACAATTTGTAGCTTCATTTTCGGTTGTTTAAAATTAGAATCAACTTGTAGTTTCATTCTTGACTCGTTTGAGCCTGTAAACAACTTGTTGCTTCATTATTGGCTAGATTGAAGTTGGAAACAACTTGTAGCTTCATTCTAGACTCGTTTGAAGTGGAAAACAATTTGTAGCTTCATTTTCGGTTGTTTAAAATTAGAATCAACTTGTAGTTTCATTCTTGACTCGTTTGAGCCCGGAAACAACTTGTTGTTTCATTATTGGCTGGATTGAAGTTGGAAACGACTTGTAGCTTCATTCTAGACTCGTTTGATGTTGAACACAACTTGTAGCTTCATTTTCGGTTGTTTAAAATTAGAATCAACTTGTAGTTTCATTCTTGACTCGTTTGAGCCTGTAAACAACTTGTTGCTTCATTATTGGCTAGATTGAAGTTGGAAACAACTTGTAGCTTCATTCTAGACTCGTTTGAAGTGGAAAACAATTTGTAGCTTCATTTTCGGTTGTTTAAAATTAGAATCAACTTGTAGTTTCATTCTTGACTCGTTTGAGTCCGGAAACAACTTGTTGCTTCATTATTGGCTGGATTGAAGTTGGAAACAACATCTAGCTTCATTCCAGACTCGTTTGAAGTTGAAAACAACTTGTAGCTTCATTTTCAGTCGTTTAAAATTAGAATCAACTTGTAGTTTCATTCTTGACTCGTTTGAGCCTGTAAACAACTTGTTGCTTCATTATTGGCTAGATTGAAGTTGGATGCAACTTGTAGCTTCATTCCAAATTCGTTTGAAGTTGAAAACAACTTGTAGCTTCATTTTCGGTTGTTTAAAATTAGAATCAACTTTTAGTTTCATTCTTGACTCGTTTCAGCCTGTAAACAACTTGTTGCTTCATTATTGGCTAGATTGAAGTTGGATACAACTTGTAGCTTCATTCTAGACTCGTTTGAAGTGGAAAACAATTTGTATCTTCATTTTCGGTTGTTTAAAATTAGAATCAACTTGTAGTTTCATTCTTGACTCGTTTGAGCCCGGAAACAACTTGTTGCTTCATTATTGGCTGGATTGAAGTTGGAAACAACATCTAGCTTCATTCCAGACTCGTTTGAAGTTGAAAACAACTTGTAGCTTCATTTTCAGTTGTTTAAAATTAGAATCAACTTGTAGTTTCATTCTTGACTCGTTTGAGCCTGTAAACAACTTGTTGCTTCATTATTGGCTAGATTGAAGTTGGATGCAACTTGTAGCTTCATTCTAGACTCGTTTGAAGTTGAAAACAATTTGTAGTTTCATTCTTGACACGTTTGAGCCCGGAAACAACTTCTTGTTTCATTATTGGCTGGATTGAAGTTGGAAACGGCTTGTAGCTTCATTCCAGACTCCTTTGAAGTTGAACACAACTTGTAGCTTCATTTTCGAATGTTTAAAATTAGAATCAACTTGTAGTTTCATTCTTGACTCGTTTGAGCCTGTAAACAACTTGTTGCTTCATTATTGGCTCGATTGAAGTTGGATACAACTTGTAGCTTCATTCTAGACTCGTTTGAAGTTGAAAACAATTTGTAGCTTCATTTTCGGTTGTTTAAAATTAGAATCAACTTGTAGTTTCATTCTTGACTCGTTTGAGCCTGTAAACAACTTGTTAATTCATTATTGGCTAGATTGAAGTTGGATACAACTTGTAGCTTCATTCTAGACTCGTTTGAAGTAGAAACCAATTTGTAGCTTCATTCTAGACTCGTTTGAAGTTGAAAACAATTTGTAGCTTCATTTTCGGTTGTTTAAAATTAGAATCAACTTGTAGTTTCATTCTAGACTCGTTTCAGCCTGTAAACAACTTGTTGCTGCATTATTGGCTAGATCGAAGTTGGAAACAACTTGTAGCTTCATTCTAGACTCGTTTGAAGTTGAAAACAATTTGTAGTTTCATTCTTGACTCGTTTGAGCCCGGAAACAACTTGTTGTTTCATTATTGGCTGGATTGAAGTTGGAAACGACTTGTAGCTTCATTCTAGACTCGTTTGATGTTGAACACAACTTGTAGCTTCATTTTCGGTTGTTTAAAATTAGAATCAACTTGTAGTTTCATTCTTGACTCGTTTGAGCCTGTAAACAACTTGTTGCTTTATTATTGGCTAGATTGAAGTTGGAAACAACTTGTAGCTTCATTCTAGACTCGTTTGAAGTGGAAAACAATTTGTAGCTTCATTTTCGGTTGTTTAAAATTAGAATCAACTTGGAGTTTCATTCTTGACTCGTTTGAGCCTGGAAACAACTTTTTGCTTCATTGTTGGCTAGATTGAAGTTGGATGCAACTTGTAGCTTCATTCCAAACTCGTTTGAAGTTGAAAACAACTTGTAGCTTCATTTTCGCTTGTTTAAAATTAGAATCAACTTTTAGTTTCATTCTTGACTCGTTTCAGCCTGTAAACAACTTGTTGCTTCATTATTGGCTAGATTAAAGTTGGATACAACTTGTAGCTTCATTCTAGACTCGTTTGAAGTGGAAAACAATTTGTAGCTTCATTTTCGGTTGTTTAAAATTAGAATCAACTTGTAGTTTCATTCTTGACTCGTTTGAGCCCGGAAGCAACTTGTTGCTTCATTATTAGCTGGATTGAAGTTGGAAACAACATCTAGCTTCATTCCAGACTCGTTTGAAGTTGAAAACAACTTGTAGCTTCATTTTCAGTTATTTAAAATTAGAATCAACTTGTAGTTTCATTCTTGACTCGTTTGAGCCTGTAAACAACTTGTTGCTTCATTATTGGCTAGATTGAAGTTGGATGCAACTTGTAGCTTCATTCTAGACTCGTTTGAAGTTGAAAACAATTTGTAGCTTCATTTTCGGTTGTTTAAAATTAGAATCAACTTGTAGTTTCATTCTTGACTCGTTTGAGCCTGTAAACAACTTGTTGCTTCATTATTGGCTAGATTGAAGTTGGATGCAACTTGTAGCTTCATTCTAGACTCGTTTGAAGTTGAAAACAATTTGTAGCTTCATTTTCGGTTGTTTAAAATTAAAATCAACTTGTAGTTTCATTCTTGACTCGTTTGAGCCCGGAAACAACTTTTTGCTTCATTATTGGCTGGATTGAAGTTGGAAACAACATGTAGATTCATTCCAGACTCGTTTGAAGTTGAAAACAATTTTTTTTTTTTTTTTTGCTAAGTAAGTTGAAAACAATTTGTAGCTTCATTTTCAGTTGTTTAAAATTACAATCAACTTGCAGTTTCATTCTTGACTCGTTTGAGCCTGTAAACAACATGTTGCTTCATTATTGGCTAGATCGAAGTTGGAAACAACTTGTAGCTTCATTCTAGACTCGTTTGAAGTTGAAAACAATTTGTAGTTTCATTCTTGACACGTTTGAGCCCGGAAACAACTTCTTGTTTCATTATTGGCTGGATTGAAGTTGGAAACGGCTTGTAGCTTCATTCCAGACTCCTTTGAAGTTGAACACAACTTGTAGCTTCATTTTCGGTTGTTTAAAATTAGAATCAACTTGTAGTTTCATTCTTGACTCGTTTGAGCCTGTAAACAACTTGTTGCTTCATTATTGGCTCGATTGAAGTTGGATACAACTTGTAGCTTCATTCTAGACTCGTTTGAAGTTGAAAACAATTTGTAGCTTCATTTTCGGTTGTTTAAAATTAGAATCAACTTGTAGTTTCATTCTTGACTCGTTTGAGCCTGTAAACAACTTGTTGCTTCATTATTGGCTAGATTGAAGTTGGATACAACTTGTAGCTTCATTCTAGACTCGTTTGAAGTTGAAACCAATTTGTAGCTTCATTTTCGGTTGTTTAAAATTAGAATCAACTTGTAGTTTCATTCTTGACTCGTTTGAGCCCGGAAACGACTTGTTGCTTCATTATTGGCTGGATTGAAGTTGGAAACAACATCTAGCTTCATTCCAGACTCGTTTGAAGTTGAAAACAACTTGTAGCTTCATTTTCAGTTCTTTAAAATTAGAATGAACTTGTAGTTTCATTCTTGACTCGTTTGAGCCTGTAAACAACTACTTGCTTCATTATTGGCTAGATTGAAGTTGGATGCAACTTGTAGCTTCATTCTAGACTCGTTTAAAGTTAAAAACAATTTGTAGCTTCATTTTCGGTTGTTTAAAATTAGAATCATCTTGTAGTTTCATTCTTGACTCGTTTGAGCCTGGAAACAACTTTTTGCTTCATTATTGGCTAGATTGAAGTTGGAAACAACTTGTAGCTTCATTCCAAACTCGTTTGAAGTTGAAAACAACTTGTAGCTTCATTTTCGGTTGTTTAAAATTAGAATCAACTTTTAGTTTCATTCTTGACTCGTTTGAACCTGTAAACAACTTGTTGCTTCATTATTGGCTAGATTGAAGTTGGATGCAACTTGTAGCTTCATTCCAAACTCGTTTGAAGTGGAAAACAATTTGTAGCTTCATTTTCGGTTGTTTTTTTTTTTTTTTGCTAAATAAAAATTTTATAGAAACAAAAGAGAAGACAATCTACAAGGGGCATTCCCCAGGAAATACAAAAGAAAACCTAGCAAGCAAAGCTCAACTCTCGAAAGAGAACCAATATAAAAAAGCCCTCAGCAACAAAAAAATAGTAAAGTACTAGATTAAGCTAATACAAGTCCATGATTAAATTAAAATTCCTTGAAGCTTCCTGCTGAAACCGCCTACTCGAATGTAATTTCTCACGGAGCATACGCTTAGATAAAGCACGAACAGAACTAGCAGCCGTACTATGTGAAATGTCATGAATACGGGAATTCCGTTCTTTCCAAATCATGAAGAAAGCGGAAGCAATATATAGAAAACCAACAAGTTTCTTAATCCCTGTGCAGCTCGTAAGAAAAAATCTGCCATTCTTGTAACTATTCCAATCACCAGTAAAAGTATAGCCATCAAGTTTAAGAACTTCAGTAGTGTAAGCACAGGAACCGAATAAATGACTGTGATTTTCAATAGCATTTTTACAAAGGACACAAACAATCTCAGTTGACATGTTAAATCGAAGCATTCTGTCCCTAGTTAGTAACCTTTCCTTCAATACCAGCCAAAGAAGAAATGAGCACTTGGGAATAGATAAAGCATGCCAAACTGCTTCTAGCCAAACAGGGGAAGGAGCAGATGGCCTTATGGAGTTCCATATGGTAGAAATATTAACTTGAAGAGGGGGAATCGACTCCCATGAGATGACATCTCTACTGTGAATAGTGACCGAAAGAGCTTGCCTTCTTAATTCAATAATGTCGATATGATTAGAGGGAGGAAGATGCCAGGAGTGATTAACAATGAAATCTCCAACCTCAGCAAAGGTATGCGATTCAGCCAGAGATACAATACCAATATCCCGAGAAGAGATGATCGACCTTCCGTTCAGCCAAGGGTCATGCCAGAAGAGAAATTTGGAGTGTGTACCGATCTCATAGTGAATGTGGCGAAGGGCAAGAGGTCTTAGCTGAAGAATCTTGCGAATACACCAAGAAATTCTGTTTGGAATACCCATAGTCCAAAATGCCCGGCGTTTGAGAAATATGCGCTTAAACCACGTCAACCAAAGGGACTGATCAACTGGCTGTAAGATTCGCCACAACTGAAATAATCCAGCTGCATTATTCCACGAGCACAAGCTTCGAAGACCCAAGCCACCCTCCGATTTAGGCAAAGAACAATCGGACCATGACACCTTAACCATTTTAGTGCTACGAGAATTGCCTCCCCACAAGAAATGGCAGAAAATAGATTGCAATTTTTTAAGAACAGCTTTAGGAAGCATAAAATGCATAGACCAAAAGTTATATATGCCATATAAAACTGCCTTTAATAATTGAAGTCGTCCAGCTTGGCCAAGGCATTTGTTAACCCAAGAATCAATACGAGCTTGAATTCGAAGCACAAGAGGAGTGCAGATTCTGAAGGTTAGCTGAGTGGAAATCAGAGGCAATCCAAGATATTTGATAGGTAAAGTGCCTTCTGTAAACCCTGTGAAGCTCTGAATAAAATCATGAGTCTCAGAATCAACATTAGATACAAAGAAGTTACTCTTCAAACAATTAGGAAGAAGCCCAGAAGTCGAAGAGAAAAGATCAAGGCCCGTCATAAGCATTGAGACTGAAGTCGAGTCGCCATGACAAAAAAGGAAAATGTCATCAGCAAACATGATATGCGTAATGTCGAGGTCCTTTGTTTGCCAATGGTGTTTAAACAGAGGGTTAGAAGTATGACGTTTCAAGCAAGCTGTTAAAACTTCCATGGACAACACAAACAAATAAGGGGATAACGGGTCCCCTTGCCGAAGCCCCGATCCAGCAGAGAAATAACCTTCAATTGCTCCATTTATTTTTACTGAAAGCATAGAGCCTCTCACGCAAGTCATGATTAAATTGATGAACATTAGAGGAAAACCCATCCTCTCAAGAGTCGCTTGCAAAAACTGCCAATTTAAGGTGTCAAAAGCTTTTTTGAGGTCCACCTTAAATGCACATCTGGAAGCTCCAAATTGAAGGTGATAATCACGAAGAAGGGCCTGAGCAAGGAGGATATTATCACCAATTTTCCGCCCAGGTATGAAAGCCGATTGAGGATTGGAAATGAGCGATGGCAGAACAACTTTCAATCTAGAAGCAATGAGTTTAGTAATGCACTTGTAAAGGGTATTACAGCAGGCAATGGGTCTAAAATCAGTCATGTCAATAGGAGATTGGCACTTGGGGACCAAGGCTAACACAGCAGAATTAATCATTCGAGGCATATGTAAAGAGTCAAAGAAGTGCAGAATAGCACGACAAACATCACACTACTAGAAAAACTGTAATAGACATCACCCTTTTAACATCGCTCCCTGATACCGCCGATGTAAAAACATTCTGTGACATCGACTTTTATAATAACGATGTCTTTGTGATGTTTAGACATCAGCTTCCAAATCAAACGATGTCTAAAGTACATTTTGAAATAAAAGATACGCGCGCCCACTCCCTTTTCTGCCATTCACCAATTGTTTCAAACCATCAGTTACCAAATAATTCCCCGCCTTAGAGTTATTTCCCACCCACAAATCTTTTCAGCAGCAATCATAAAACAAAAAACAAAACAAAACAAATATAATAACAAAATAAACCCTAACTCCCACTCTCATCAAATCACTCTCTCACTTTCACCTCTTTCGACTCTCTCAACGCGTAAGAACCCTAGTTCCCGTCTCCACTCTAGTGCATCTCCACAGCTCTCAACTAACCTCAGTCTCTACGAAGTTCAGTGTCATCTCTACAAAACTCAGTCTCTTTTCAACGAAGCTAATCGAGATTGAATCTACTCTTTCTTCCGAATCTCCCAAGGTTAAAGTTGTTCCCTCGATGTACGAAGGTCAAAAGCTCAGTTAGGTAAGATATATACAAAGTGTTTCTCTACGCATTTCTCTCCGATGTACATTAGCTTTTTATATATTTCAATTTGGGTGTCAATTTGAGGATTCCAATTTGGGGGTTTTTATTTAATAAGGAGAAAAACGTGAACATGGACTATGATAGGGACAGTTACAGGGCTTGAAAAGGCTTGTTATATTCTTTGACTGGATATATGCTCTTAACGCATAGCTGCATACCTTTGTAATTCTTATAACTGTATTAAGTTCTCTGAAAGGTACTAGCTAAGGCAAATGGCAGCTGGTCACATATATTTTTTGCTTCTTTGTTAACTTGTTCACTAATTTTCACTATCATGTAGCAAAAGAGTTATTGGTGTAGTGTCTGCTAGCACCGGCTGCCAACACTGTCCTGAACTTGTATCTTGCCTGTTTATATGATCAGGTTGTTTCATGGCTTCTGCAAGCACGAGATCCCCACCGGAAGCTGAACTCTGGTGTTGCTCTGATTCTGTTTTGTGTGTTTGCTCGGGCCAATCATCTAAACAAAGGAAATCTGCCAAATCATTTAATTCAGGTAATGAATGAGTTGAGCCTGCATCACTTGTTCTTAGTGTCTCTCGTCTTGTTGATTGTGATTATCAAATTGACCAGTATTATAAGCCTCAAATTCTATAGAATTCCCCTGTCTTTTAACTATATTTGTGGCATTCATTAGTTCCTCTAATGATGTAAATTGTGATCCGAAGTCAGAAACTCCCCCGGAATATTTACTCCTGGAGAATTCAGAGAACTTAGACTCTCGCCCATAGCTATCACCAGTTTCATGTCTCGAGGAGTTTGGCGTTGGAGGTGGCATTTTCGGAGTTTTCTCAACTGCTGGAAAACATTACAGCAGTTCTTATAAATTATAAGAGCCTATAGATCGAGCATTAAAGCTGTTAATATAAAAAAAGGTAAGCCTACATCTTTTGTGGTCGTGTGTAATCATCTATTTATGTCTAAACTTCAGTGATAATGAAAGTTTTTAATATCCTCTGATAAATTGTATTGTGTTAAGTTGGTGGTTTATAAAAATATTTTAGCGGAGACTACATAGTAACAGTATATGTCGTTGTATTCATAGAGAGCTAGGGAACTTTGATATTGACCTGAAAAACTACAATGGTCTGATTCCAGGCATGTTCCAGAAGCTACAGAATCCTGTTTCCTGTAAGCATCTCACTTCTTTAAATTAAAAAATAGCACATAATATTTAAGATAATTTCAATCATTCTACGTATTTTATTTGCTTATGCTCATCACTGAAATCATGTCGTGTGATTATTTACCAACTCTTGAACAAACACAGTTGTATTTCTTGCTTCTACAACATCTACTTTTGCAGCATGCTTTTCTAAATTTGATAACCTACCATTACTCTCATTCTGTAGAGAGCCAAGTAAAACAAGTGTCCAATTAATCACAGGTGAAGCTGTTTGCTTGTACTCTATTAGTTGCATTAAGATATAAAAAAATTAATGTCCTGTTTAAAATGGTTTCCTTGCATTTCAGCCATACAAAAAACTGTTGACGGACCATCTGCCAAGGACCGGAGAGGTGGAAGAACCCTTATCTGCAACGACAAGGTAACATATTAAAATAAAAAATGCTTTTTTCCATTGATAAAGTTTCTTTCCCTTAAAAGAGATCTTCTGAGCTTGCTGAGTTTTAACATTAATTCTAAAGCATAAATTTGGAAAGGATAATAAATAATATAGTTAGTAAATTTATTATCGAAACTTTATCTTATCAAATTCTATTGGTACAAAATCTTCAGATTATGAGTCAATTAGAAGAAAACATGGCAGCTCAGGCAAATCATAAAGTTCAGCACGGTGGTGGAGAAGTATTTGAAGCTGATTTTTTTTTAGGTTTACGACTATCTTGGCATAGTTGGCATAATTGTGTATGTTTTGATTTCATGTTGTCGGATATTGTGGCTAGTGCACAATTAGATAAGATGGATGAATATTTGTAGTAGTAGATGTTTGGATTAGATGAAAATGTTGTACTTCTTTATGTTTGGATATTGGTTGGGTGAATATGAATACAATTGATTTTATGCAGTAATTGGATCTGGTAGCTTCTTAGTTTGACACAAAACTATGTCTAAAGTGCATATTACACATCGTGTACTCTAAATATATTGATGTCTATGCCTATGCTTTACATCAGATAAGGCTCCATAAAATGATGTCTAGTATATCTTTAACATCACCTAATAAGAAACTAACAGATGTCTAAAAGGCCTTTCAACATCACCACACTGAAAGAAAATGATGTCACATCAGCTTATTGACATCATTTTTTTATACAAAAACGTTGTATTCGACATCACCTTTAATAAACTAGCTGATGTTAAAATATACCTTTGACATCGTTTTTGTACCAGGGTGATGTAATTTAGTATCAATTAAATTAGTCCTGGAAATGAAACGGATGTAATAAATTACTTTTACATCAGTTCTGCCAAAAGGACGATGTGAAATACATCGTTTTTTCTAACAAAAACTAATGTCTAATGATCCATAAGACATCGGTTTAAAACCGATGTCTAAAGTGAGGACCTTTTACATCAGCGACATATACATCGCCCAGATTTTTTTCAGACATCGGTTTTTAGCCGATGTCTATTGGCTTATTTCTAGTAGTGTCATCACCCACAATGGCCCAGGTAGCAACATAAAATTCAGCAGGAAATCCATCGGGACCAGGACTCTTACATTTAGGCATAGAACGAAGAGTATTGAGGATATCTTCACAATTAAAAGACTTCTGAAGATCGAAAGCCTGAGCCTCCATAATTCTGGGCAAGGAAATATCAACAGGAAACTCATCAACATCACGAGATGTGCCCAAAAGATTTTGGTAATAAGAAACAGCAACACGAGCGACCTCTTGATGCCCAGAAACCGTACCACCATTATCATCAGCAATTTGAAGAATTTTGTTATGATTCCATCTGCTACGACAAGATTTGAAGAAGAATCCATTGTTGGAATCGCCACACTTGAGCCATTTAACACGAGATTTTTGTTTAAGGAACACCTCTTCATCCAACAGAGCTTTTCTGAGAATATCAGTGAGGTTCTTTTCTTCATACAACTGAGCCGAGGTTGGAACTAATGGCAGATTTTGTTGAAACTGAAGTAGAGCTTGTCTAGCACTCACAACTGCTTCATGAAGATTTCCATTCATGTTGTTCAGCCGGCGCAGAGCAACCTTAACATTCTTAAGTTTAGAGGTCAGAATGAACCAAGGATTCCCAAAAACCTCAATACTCCAAGCTGTACGAATCACATCAATAAAGTCTTTATGCTGTATGAGGTGGTTAAAAAATTGAAAAGGCTTATGAACCTTGGCAGTGTGAAGACCCAACTGAATACCAATAGGGGAGTGGTCCGAAAGGCCCCGAGGAAGAGTAATAGCTTGAGCACAACTAAATACCGTAGTCCAATCATCATTCACTAAGCATCTGTTAAGCTTTTTGAATTTAGGCGAGGTGGTACTGCTATCCCACCAGGTGAAAACAGAGCCAGTGGATCTTAAGTCAAATAGACCCGCCTGAACTAAGCAATCCCTAAAATCCTCCATGTGGCTACTCCAAGTGATGTCATAATTTGCTTCCGATAACCCCAAACAAATAATAAAATCCCCACAAACACACCAGGGGGTACCATCAGGAATTTGATTACTGATTCGAACTAAATCCAGCCAGAGAGGTCTTCTCTCCACTCCACCATTGAAAGCATATATGAAACTCGCATAAAAAGTTATTCCAGAACTTAGATGGTGAACAGAACAAGTAATGTGCTGCGCCGAACTAGATATGAGAACAACATTCCAAAAATTAACATCAAATCCCAACCAAATGCGGCCATTCCTGTGGTGAGAATAATTAAACATCCAAGTGAAATTAGGACTAATAAATTTAGAAATGGACTGAGCTGAGGGCTCTTTAACTTTAGTTTCAAGAAGAGCAATGAACGAGAGTTGATGAAGACTAATAAAATCCTTCACAAAAGATTGCTTGTTATTTAAACCCCTAATATTATATGTACAAAGATCCATAAACATAAAGTTTAAGTGGAAGGGGTGGACTTCCCTTTTGCTCTCCTGAGACGCTTTCTTTGAGCTCTAGTGAGCTGAAAATCCGGCTCCGCACTAGGCTGTTGGGAACATTCATCAATTCTCTTCAAGTTCTTGAAGGCCTTAGGAGGCGGGGCTGAATTATCAGAATAATCCTCCAAACTACCCAACGAGGAGGAGGTGTCCTTAGCAACAGCCACAGGGGTCTTTAAAGCAGGAGAATTAGTGGCAGGATGAGGCATCACAGGGACCTCGGTTGGGGGAACAGCCCCAGGATTGTCATTCAAAGATTTCTCAACAGGTTTTTCTTTCCTTACCCATTTACGGGTCGCAGTGGGGCAAGCTCCAATTAGATGTCCCAATGATTTACAAGCTGAGCATACCATTGGTTTGTTAGGATAGCTGACAAGAACTATTTCTTCAGATTTCGCACCAGTTGAAGGATCTAAAACCATAACAGGAATTGAGGTAGGTAAATCATCACCGATAGTGTATTGCACACACAATTTCGCAAAAGGGAGAATTTCCAGTCGAGAAGTGAGTTCATCTGCACAAAGAGGGGGACCAATGAAACTGGCCAAGCGACTAAGACAATTAGCAGTCCAATAACTATCCGGAACTTGATCAAACCGAACCCAAAGCGGCATAGATTTCACAGAACTAACTGTTGTTCCCCAAGCATGTACAACCATAGGTTTCCTGTCCAAATACCATGTTCCTTTGGCTAAAGCAGCAGTCATATCTTTAATTGAGTGAAAGCGAAAATAGAAAGTGCGAGCATCTTTCTGTCCAACATGAACAAGACCACGATTTTTCCAAAGAGAGTTAGCAAATTCCACGACTTTATTGAACGGAACAATACCTTTAGTAAAACTACCAACAATGGTGGTTTTAAGTTTGTCATTCCCTTCTTTCAGCGCATCATCAGGAGGATCAACCGCAGTGATTCCAACAGGTGGTGGAACATAGGAGAATTTAGGAGGCTCAGCAATGACATGATTTTTAACCACCTGAGACCAAGATTTAGGCTTACTAGCATCAGAGGGCGCAACAGGAACTGAGTTATCACGAGTTTTTGCCTGAGGCATTTCAACAAACATTTCATCCGCAACATTATCATCAAGCTTCTGCTTCAACTTTTCTTTGTAAGCAACCGAATCTAGACCAGCTGATGGTTTAGATCCAAAAATCGGAAGTCCGAACTCATCCCTCTTGGGGGCATCACCACCGAATCCATCTCGAGCTAAGTCCCTGTATATCTCTTCTTCACTAAAGCCCTTTGCTCTCAAGAACTGGGGAACAGTGTTGAGCTTACTTCGAGTGCTAATTAGAGCATCTCGCTCATGTTTCTGCGATTGTAAAATCGCATGGACAGTAGAGCTAGTAGAGTTCTTACAAAACTCCTTGGCAGATTTCGGAGAGAGGGTTTCATCACTAGTGAAGCCATCCTCAACTAAGACCTCTTCCACAACTGGTTTCCCACCAGAACTACTAGGGATTCGAACATCGTCATTTAAAGGGCACCCATCAAGATGTTCCCCAGGTGCATCCTTACCAGATCCAGAGAAAATCTCTTGGAAAACATCAGCGCGTACCGCAAACGGAGCAGAGTTGGAAATGAAGTCCTCCAATCGCTCACCATCATGGTCAACAGGCACACCATCGCTATCACAGTTAGAACTCATAGATAAACCTAAGAAGAGAAAAAGTAGTAAGTGTTTGAATAAAATATAACTAAGAAATTTAAGTGAGAGATGAAGAAGAAGGCTGGGATGTGAGGATCAAAGAGAAAAATATGAGAGGCGGCTGGATTAGGGTTAGAGAAAGAGGGGTTCTATCCTAGAGAGAAGGGAGAGCATAATTCTAGAGAGAGAAACATTGTAGCATTTTCGGTTGTTTAAAATTAGAATCAACTTGTAGTTTCATTCTTGACTCGCTTGAGCCCGGAAACAACTTGTTGCTTCATTATTGGCTGGATTGAAGTTGGAAACAACATGTAGCTTCATTCCAGACTCGTTTGAAGTTGAAAACAACTTGTAGCTTCATTTTCGGTTGTTTAAAATTATAATCAACTTTTAGTTTCATTCTTGACTAGTTTCAGCCTGTAAACAACTTGTTGCTTCATTATTGGTTAGATTGAAGTTGGAAACAACTTGTATCTTCATTCTAGACTCGTTTGAAGTGGAAAACAATTTGTAGCTTCATTTTCGGTTGTTTAAAATTAGAATCAACTTGTAGTTTCATTCTTGACTCGTTTGAGCCCGGAAACAACTTGTTGCTTCATTATTGGCTAGATTGAAGTTGGAAACAACATCTAGCTTCATTCCAGACTCGTTTGAACTTGAAAACAACTTGTAGCTTCATTTTCAGTTGTTTAAAATTAGAATCAACTTGTAGTTTCATTCTTGACTCGTTTGAGCCTGTAAACAACTTGTTGCTTCATTATTGGCTAGATTGAAGTTGGATGCAACTTGTAGCTTCATTCTACACTCGTTTGAAGTTGAAAACAATTTGTAGCTTCATTTTCGGTTGTTTAAAATTAGAATCAACTTGTAGTTTCATTCTTGACTCGTTTGAGCCTGTAAACAACTTGTTGCTTCTTTATTGGCTAGATTGAAGTTGGATACAACTTGTAGCTTCATTCTAGACTCGTTTGAAGTTGAAACCAATTTGTAGCTTCATTTTCGGTTGTTTAAAATTAGAATCAACTTGTAGTTTCATTCTTGACTCGTTTGAGCCCGGAAACAACTTGTTGCTTCATTATTGGCTGGATTGAAGTTGGAAACAACATGTATAGCTTCATTCCAGACTCGTTTGAAGTTGAAAACAACTTTTAGCTTCATTTTCTGTTGTTTAAAATTAGAATCAACTTGCAGTTTCATTCTTGACTCGTTTGAGCCTGTAAACAACATGTTGCTTCATTATTGGCTAGATCGAAGTTGGAAACAACTTGTAGCTTCATTCTAGACTCGTTTGAAGTTGAAAACAATTTGTAGTTTCATTCTTGACTCGTTTGAGCCCGGAAACAACTTCTTGTTTCATTATTGGCTGGATTGAAGTTGGAAACGACTTGTAGCTTCATTCCAGACTCCTTTGAAGTTGAACACAACTTGTAGCTTCATTTTCGGTTGTTTAAAATTAGAATCAACTTGTAGTTTCATTCTTGACTCGTTTGAGCCTGTAAACAACTTGTTGCTTCATTATTGGCTCGATTGAAGTTGGATACAACTTGTAGCTCGTTTGAAGTTGAAAACAATTTGTAGTTTCATTCTTGACTCGTTTGAGCCCGGAAACAACTTATTGCTTCATTATTGGATGGATTGAAGTTGGAAACGACTTGTAGCTTCATTCCAGACTCGTTTGAAGTTGAACACAACTTGTAGCTTCATTTTTGGTTGTTTAAAATTAGAATCAACTTGTAGTTTCATTCTTGACTCGTTTGAGCCTGTAAACAACTTGTTGCTTCATTATTGGTTAGATTGAAGTTGGAAACAACTTGTAGCTTCATTCTAGACTCGTTTGAAGTGGAAAACAATTTGTAGCTTCATTTTCGGTTGTTTAAAATTATAATCAACTTGTAGTTTCATTCCTGACTCGCTTGAGCCCGGAAACAACTTGTTGCTTCATTATTGGCTGGATTGAAGTTGGAAACAACATGTAGCTTCATTCCATACTCGTTTGAAGTTGAAAACAACTTGTAGCTTCATTTTCAGTTGTTTAAAATTAGAATAAACCTGTAGTTTCATTCTTGACTCGTTTTAGCCTGTAAACAACTTGTTGCTTCATTATTGGCTAGATTGAAGTTGGATACAACTTGTAGCTTCATTCTAGACTCGTTTGAAGTTGAAACCAATTTGTAGCTTCATTTTCGGTTGTTTAAAATTTGAATCAACTTGTAGTTTCATTCTTGACTCGTTTGAGCCCGGAAACAACTTGTTGCTTCATTATTGGCTGGATTGAAGTTGGAAACAACATGTATAGCTTCATTCCAGACTCGTTTGAAGTTGAAAACAACTTTTAGCTTCATTTTCAGTTGTTTAAAATTAGAATCAACTTGCAGTTTCATTCTTGACTCGTTTGAGCCTGTAAACAACATGTTGCTTCATTATTGGCTCGATTGAAGTTGGAACAACTTGTAGCTTCATTCTAGACTCGTTTGAAGTTGAAAACAATTTGTAGTTTCATTCTTGACTCGTTTAAGCCCGGAAACAACTTCTTGTTTCATTATTGGCTGGATTGAAGTTGGAAACGGCTTGTAGCTTCATTCCAGACTCCTTTGAAGTTGAACACAACTTGTAGCTTCATTTTCGGTTGTTTAAAATTAGAATCAACTTGTAGTTTCATTCTTGACTCGTTTGAGCCTGTAAACAACTTGTTGCTTCATTATTGGCTCGATTGAAGTTGGATATAACTTGTAGCTCGTTTGAAGTTGAAAACAATTTGTAGTTTCATTCTTGACTCGATTGAGCCCGGAAACAACTTATTGCTTCATTATTGGATGGATTGAAGTTGGAAACGACTTGTAGCTTCATTCCAGACTCGTTTGAAGTTGAACACAACTTGTAGCTTCATTTTTGGTTGTTTAAAATTAGAATCAACTTGTAGTTTCATTCTTGACTCGTTTGAGCCTGTAAACAACTTGTTGCTTCATTATTGGTTATATTGATGTTGGAAACAACTTATAGCTTCATTCTAGACTCGTTTGAAGTGGAAAACAATTTGTAGCTTCATTTTCGGTTGTTTAAAATTATAATCAACTTGTAGTTTCATTCCTGACTCGCTTGAGCCCGGAAACAACTTGTTGCTTCATTATTGGCTGGATTGAAGTTGGAAACAACATCTAGCTTCATTCCAGACTCGTTTGAAGTTGAAAACAACTTGTAGCTTCATTTTCAGTTGTTTAAAATTAGAATCAACTTGTAGTTTCATTCTTGACTCGTTTGAGCCTGTAAACAACTTGTTGCTTCATTATTGGCTAGATTGAAGTTGGATGCAACTTGTAGCTTCATTCTAGACTCGTTTGAAGTTGAAAACAATTTGTAGCTTCATTTTCGGTTGTTTAAAATTAGAATCAACTAGTAGTTTCATTCTTGACTCGTTTGAGCCTGTAAACAACTTGTTGCTTCATTATTGGCTAGATTGAAGTTGGATACAACTTGTAGCTTCATTCTAGACTCGTTTGAAGTTGAAACCAATTTGTAGCTTCATTTTCGGTTGTTTAAAATTAGAATCAACTTGTAGTTTCATTCTTGACTCGTTTGAGCCCGGAAACAACTTGTTGCTTCATTATTGGCTGGATTGAAGTTGGAAACAACATGTATAGCTTCATTCCAGACTCGTTTGAAGTTGAAAACAACTTTTAGCTTCATTTTCAGTTGTTTAAAATTAGAATCAACTTGCAGTTTCATTCTTGACTCGTTTGAGCCTGTAAACAACATGTTGCTTCATTATTGGCTAGATCGAAGTTGGAAACAACTTGTAGCTTCATTCTAGACTCGTTTGAAGTTGAAAACAATTTGTAGTTTCATTCTTGACTCGTTTGAGCCCGGAAACAACTTCTTGTTTCATTATTGGCTGGATTGAAGTTGGAAACGGCTTGTAGCTTCATTCCAGACTCCTTTGAAGTTGAACACAACTTGTAGCTTCATTTTCGGTTGTTTAAAATTAGAATCAACTTGTAGTTTCATTCTTGACTCGTTTGAGCCTGTAAACAACTTGTTGCTTCATTATTGGCTCGATTGAAGTTGGATACAACTTGTAGCTCGTTTGAAGTTGAAAACAATTTGTAGTTTCATTCTTGACTCGTTTGAGCCCGGAAACAACTTATTGCTTCATTATTGGATGGATTGAAGTTGGAAACGACTTGTAGCTTCATTCCAGACTCGTTTGAAGTTGAACACAACTTGTAGCTTCATTTTTGGTTGTTTAAAATTAGAATCAACTTGTAGTTTCATTCTTGACTCGTTTGAGCCTGTAAACAACTTGTTGCTTCATTATTGGTTATATTGAAGTTGGAAACAACTTGTAGCTTCATTCTAGACTCGTTTGAAGTGGAAAACAATTTGTAGCTTCATTTTCGGTTGTTTAAAATTATAATCAACTTGTAGTTTCATTCCTGACTCGCTTGAGCCCGGAAACAACTTGTTGCTTCATTATTGGCTGGATTGAAGTTGGAAACAACATCTAGCTTCATTCCAGACTCGTTTGAACTTGAAAACAACTTGTAGCTTCATTTTCAGTTGTTTAAAATTAGAATCAACTTGTAGTTTCATTCTTGACTCGTTTGAGCCTGTAAACAACTTGTTCCTTCATTATTGGTTATATTGAAGTTGGAAACAACTTGTAGCTTCATTCTAGACTCGTTTGAAGTGGAAAACAATTTGTAGCTTCATTTTCGGTTGTTTAAAATTATAATCAACTTGTAGTTTCATTCCTGACTCGCTTGAGCCCGAAAACAACTTGTTGCTTCATTATTGGCTGGATTGAAGTTGGAAACAACATCTAGCTTCATTCCAGACTCGTTTGAACTTGAAAACAACTTGTAGCTTCATTTTCAGTTGTTTAAAATTAGAATAACCTTGTAGTTTCAATCTTGACTCGTTTGAGCCTGTAAACAACTTGTTGCTTCATTATTGGCTAGATTGAAGTTGGATACAACTTGTAGCTTCATTCTAGACTCGTTTGAAGTGGAAAACAATTTGTAGCTTCATTTTCGGTTGTTTAAAATTAGAATCAACTTGTAGTTTCATTCTTGACTCGTTTGAGCCCGGAAACAACTTGTTGCTTCATTATTGGCTGGATTGAAGTTGGAAACAACATCTAGCTTCATTCCAGACTCGTTCGAAGTTGAAAACAACTTGTAGCTACATTTTCAGTTGTTTAAAATTAGAATCAACTTGTAGTTTCATTCTTGACTCGTTTGAGCCTGTAAACAACTTGTTGCTTCATTATTGGCTAGATTGAAGTTGGATGCAACTTGTAGCTTCATTCTAGACTCGTTTGAAGTTGAAAACAATTTGTAGCTTCATTTTCGGTTGTTTAAAATTAGAATCAACTTGTAGTTTCATTCTTGACTCGTTTGAGCCTGTAAACAACTTGTTGCTTCATTATTGGCTCGATTGAAGTTGTATACAACTTGTAGCTCGTTTGAAGTTGAAAACAATTTGTAGTTTCATTCTTGACTCGTTTGAGCCCGGAAACAACTTATTGCTTCATTATTGGATGGATTGAAGTTGGAAACGACTTGTAGCTTCATTCCAGACTCGTTTGAAGTTGAACACAACTTGTAGCTTCATTTTTGGTTGTTTAAAATTAGAATCAACTTGTAGTTTCATTCTTGACTCGTTTGAGCCTGTAAACAACTTGTTGCTTCATTATTGGTTAGATTGAAGTTGGAAACAACTTGTAGCTTCATTCTAGACTCGTTTGAAGTGGAAAACAATTTGTAGCTTCATTTTCGGTTGTTTAAAATTATAATCAACTTGTAGTTTCATTCCTGACTCGCTTGAGCCCGGAAACAACTTGTTGCTTCATTATTGGCTGGATTGAAGTTGGAAACAACATGTAGCTTCATTCCAGACTCGTTTGAAGTTGAAAACAACTTGTAGCTTCATTTTCAGTTGTTTAAAATTAGAATAAACTTGTAGTTTCATTCTTGACTCGTTTTAGCCTGTAAACAACTTGTTGTTTCATTATTGGCTAGATTGAAGTTGGATACAACTTGTAGCTTCATTCTAGACTCGTTTGAAGTTGAAACCCATTTGTAGCTTCATTTTCGGTTGTTTAAAATTAGAATCAACTTGTAGTTTCATTCTTGACTCGTTTGAGCCCGGAAACAACTTGTTGCTTCATTATTGGCTGGATTGAAGTTGGAAACAACATGTATAGCTTCATTCCAGACTCGTTTGAAGTTGAAAACAACTTTTAGCTTCATTTTCAGTTGTTTAAAATTAGAATCAACTTGCAGTTTCATTCTTGACTCGTTTGAGCCTGTAAACAACATGTTGCTTCATTATTGGCTAGATCGAAGTTGGAAACAACTTGTAGCTTCATTCTAGACTCGTTTGAAGTTGAAAACAATTTGTAGTTTCATTCTTGACTCGTTTGAGCCCGGAAACAACTTCTTGTTTCATTATTGGCTGGATTGAAGTTGGAAACGGCTTGTAGCTTCATTCCAGACTCCTTTGAAGTTGAACACAACTTGTAGCTTCATTTTCGGTTGTTTAAAATTAGAATCAACTTGTAGTTTCATTCTTGACTCGTTTGAGCCTGTAAACAACTTGTTGCTTCATTATTGGCTCGATTGAAGTTGGATACAACTTGTAGCTCGTTTGAAGTTGAAAACAATTTGTAGTTTCATTCTTGACTCGTTTGAGCCCGGAAACAACTTATTGCTTCATTATTGGATGGATTGAAGTTGGAAACGACTTGTAGCTTCATTCCAGATTCGTTTGAAGTTGAAAACAACTTGTAGCTTCATTTTCAGTTGTTTAAAATTAGAATCAACTTGTAGTTTCATTCTTGACTCGTTTGAGCCTGTAAACAACTTGTTGCTTCATTATTGGCTAGATTGAAGTTGGATGCAACTTGTAGCTTCATTCTAGACTCGTTTGAAGTTGAAAACAATTTGTAGCTTCATTTTCGGTTGTTTAAAATTAGAATCAACTTGTAGTTTCATTCTTGACTCGTTTGAGCCTGTAAACAACTTGTTGCTTCATTATTGGCTAGATTGAAGTTGGATACAACTTGTAGCTTCATTCTAGACTCGTTTGAAGTTGAAACCAATTTGTAGCTTCATTTTCGGTTGTTTAAAATTAGAATCAACTTGTAGTTTCATTCTTGACTCGTTTGAGCCCGGAAACAACTTGTTGCTTCATTATTGGCTGGATTGAAGTTGGAAACAACATGTAGCTTCATTCCAGACTCGTTTGAAGTTGAAAACAACTTTTAGCTTCATTTTCAGTTGTTTAAAATTAGAATCAACTTGCAGTTTCATTCTTGACTCGTTTGAGCCTGTAAACAACATGTTGCTTCATTATTGGCTAGATCGAAGTTGGAAACAACTTGTAGCTTCATTCTAGACTCGTTTGAAGTTGAAAACAATTTGTAGTTTCATTCTTGACTCGTTTGAGCCCGGAAACAACTTCTTGTTTCATTATTGGCTGGATTGAAGTTGGAAACGGCTTGTAGCTTCATTCCAGACTCCTTTGAAGTTGAACACAACTTGTAGCTTCATTTTCGGTTGTTTAAAATTAGAATCAACTTGTAGTTTCATTCTTGACTCGTTTGAGCCTGTAAACAACTTGTTGCTTCATTATTGGCTCGATTGAAGTTGTATACAACTTGTAGCTCGTTTGAAGTTGAAAACAATTTGTAGTTTCATTCTTGACTCGTTTGAGTCCGGAAACAACTTATTGCTTCATTATTGGATGGATTGAAGTTGGAAACGACTTGTAGCTTCATTCCAGACTCGTTTGAAGTTGAACACAACTTGTAGCTTCATTTTTGGTTGTTTAAAATTAGAATCAACTTGTAGTTTCATTCTTGACTCGTTTGAGCCTGTAAACAACTTGTTGCTTCATTATTGGTTAGATTGAAGTTGGAAACAACTTGTAGCTTCATTCTAGACTCGTTTGAAGTGGAAAACAATTTGTAGCTTCATTTTCGGTTGTTTAAAATTATAATCAACTTGTAGTTTCATTCCTGACTCGCTTGAGCCCGGAAACAACTTGTTGCTTCATTATTGGCTGGATTGAAGTTGGAAACAACATGTAGCTTCATTCCAGACTCGTTTGAAGTTGAAAACAACTTGTAGCTTCATTTTCAGTTGTTTAAAATTAGAATAAACTTGTAGTTTCATTCTTGACTCGTTTTAGCCTGTAAACAACTTGTTGCTTCATTATTGGCTAGATTGAAGTTGGATACAACTTGTAGCTTCATTCTAGACTCGTTTGAAGTTGAAACCCATTTGTAGCTTCATTTTCGGTTGTTTAAAATTTGAATCAACTTGTAGTTTCATTCTTGACTCGTTTGAGCCCGGAAACAACTTGTTGCTTCATTATTGGCTGGATTGAAGTTGGAAACAACATGTATAGCTTCATTCCAGACTCGTTTGAAGTTGAAAACAACTTTTAGCTTCATTTTCAGTTGTTTAAAATTGGAATCAACTTGCAGTTTCATTCTTGACTCGTTTGAGCCTGTAAACAACATGTTGCTTCATTATTGGCTAGATCGAAGTTGGAAACAACTTGTAGCTTCATTCTAGACTCGTTTGAAGTTGAAAACAATTTGTAGTTTCATTCTTGACTCGTTTGAGCCCGGAAACAACTTCTTGTTTCATTATTGGCTGGATTGAAGTTGGAAACGGCTTATAGCTTCATTCCAGACTCCTTTGAAGTTGAACACAACTTGTAGCTTCATTTTCGGTTGTTTAAAATTAGAATCAACTTGTAGTTTCATTCTTGACTCGTTTGAGCCTGTAAACAACTTGTTGCTTCATTATTGGCTCGATTGAAGTTGGATACAACTTGTAGCTCGTTTGAAGTTGAAAACAATTTGTAGTTTCATTCTTGACTCGTTTGAGCCCGGAACCAACTTATTGCTTCATTATTGGATGGATTGAAGTTGGAAACGACTTGTAGCTTCATTCCAGACTCGTTTGAAGTTGAACACAACTTGTAGCTTCATTTTTGGTTGTTTAAAATTAGAATCAACTTGTAGTTTCATTCTTGACTCGTTTGAGCCTGTAAACAACTTGTTGCTTCATTATTGGTTATATTGAAGTTGGAAACAACTTGTAGCTTCATTCTAGACTCGTTTGAAGTGGAAAACAATTTGTAGCTTCATTTTCGGTTGTTTAAAATTATAATCAACTTGTAGTTTCATTCCTGACTCGCTTGAGCCCGGAAACAACTTGTTGCTTCATTATTGGCTGGATTGAAGTTGGAAACAACATGTAGCTTCATTCCAGACTCGTTTGAAGTTGAAAACAACTTGTAGCTTCATTTTCAGTTGTTTAAAATTAGAATAAACTTGTAGTTTCATTCTTGACTCGTTTTAGCCTGTAAACAACTTGTTGTTTCATTATTGGCTAGATTGAAGTTGAATACAACTTGTAGCTTCATTCTAGACTCGTTTGAAGTTGAAACCCATTTGTAGCTTCATTTTCGGTTGTTTAAAATTAGAATCAACTTGTAGTTTCATTCTTGACTCGTTTGAGCCCGGAAACAACTTGTTGCTTCATTATTGGCTGGATTGAAGTTGGAAACAACATGTAGCTTCATTCCAGACTCGTTTGAAGTTGAAAACAACTTTTAGCTTCATTTTCAGTTGTTTAAAATTAGAATCAACTTGCAGTTTCATTCTTGACTCGTTTGAGCCTGTAAACAACATGTTGCTTCATTATTGGCTAGATCGAAGTTGGAAACAACTTGTAGCTTCATTCTAGACTCGTTTGAAGTTGAAAACAATTTGTAGTTTCATTCTTGACTCGTTTGAGCCCGGAAACAACTTCTTGTTTCATTATTGGCTGGATTGAAGTTGGAAACGGCTTGTAGCTTCATTCCAGACTCCTTTGAAGTTGAACACAACTTGTAGCTTCATTTTCGGTTGTTTAAAATTAGAATCAACTTGTAGTTTCATTCTTGACTCGTTTGAGCCTGTAAACAACTTGTTGCTTCATTATTGGCTCGATTGAAGTTGGATACAACTTGTAGCTCGTTTGAAGTTGAAAACAATTTGTAGTTTCATTCTTGACTCGTTTGAGCCCGGAAACAACTTATTGCTTCATTATTGGATGAATTGAAGTTGGAAACGACTTGTAGCTTCATTCCAGACTCGTTTGAAGTTGAACACAACTTGTAGCTTCATTTTTGGTTGTTTAAAATTAGAATCAACTTGTAGTTTCATTCTTGACTCGTTTGAGCCTGTAAACAACTTGTTGCTTCATTATTGGTTATATTGAAGTTGGAAACAACTTGTAGCTTCATTCTAGACTCGTTTGAAGTGGAAAACAATTTGTAGCTTCATTTTCGGTTGTTTAAAATTATAATCAACTTGTAGTTTCATTCCTGACTCGCTTGAGCCCGGAAACAACTTGTTGCTTCATTATTGGCTGGATTGAAGTTGGAAACAACATCTAGCTTCATTCCAGACTCGTTTGAACTTGAAAACAACTTGTAGCTTCATTTTCAGTTGTTTAAAATTAGAATCAACTTGTAGTTTCATTCTTGACTCGTTTGAGCCTGTAAACAACTTGTTGCTTCATTATTGGCTACATTGAAGTTGGATACAACTTGTAGCTTCATTCTAGACTCGTTTGAAGTGGAAAACAATTTGTAGCTTCATTTTCGGTTGTTTAAAATTAGAATCAACTTGTAGTTTCATTCTTGACTCGTTTGAGCCCGGAAACAACTTGTTGCTTCATTATTGGCTGGATTGAAGTTGGAAACAACATCTAGCTTCATTCCAGACTCATTTGAAGTTGAAAACAACTTGTAGCTTCATTTTCAGTTGTTTAAAATTAGAATCAACTTGTAGTTTCATTCTTGACTCGTTTGAGCCTGTAAACAACTTGTTGCTTCATTATTGGCTAGATTGAAGTTGGATGCAACTTGTAGCTTCATTCTAGACTCGTTTGAAGTTGAAAACAATTTGTAGCTTCATTTTCGGTTGTTTAAAATTAGAATCAACTTGTAGTTTCATTCTTGACTCGTTTGAGCCCGGAAACAACTTGTTGCTTCATTATTGGCTGGATTGATGTTGGAAACAACATGTATAGCTTCATTCCAGACTCGTTTGAAGTTGAAAACAACTTCTAGCTTCATTTTCAGTTGTTTAAAATTAGAATCAACTTGCAGTTTCATTCTTGACTCGTTTGAGCCTGTAAACAACATGTTGCTTCATTATTGGCTAGATCGAAGTTGGAAACAACTTGTAGCTTCATTCTAGACTCGTTTGAAGTTGAAAACAATTTGTAGTTTCATTCTTGACTCGTTTGAGCCCGGAAACAACTTCTTGTTTCATTATTGGCTGGATTGAAGTTGGAAACGGCTTATAGCTTCATTCCAGACTCCTTTGAAGTTGAACACAACTTGTAGCTTCATTTTCGGTTGTTTAAAATTAGAATCAACTTGTAGTTTCATTCTTGACTCGTTTGAGCCTGTAAACAACTTGTTGCTTCATTATTGGCTCGATTGAAGTTGGATACAACTTGTAGCTCGTTTGAAGTTGAAAACAATTTGTAGTTTCATTCTTGACTCGTTTGAGCCCGGAAACAACTTATTGCTTCATTATTGGATGGATTGAATTTGGAAACGACTTGTAGCTTCATTCCAGACTCGTTTGAAGTTGAACACAACTTGTAGCTTCATTTTTGGTTGTTTAAAATTAGAATCAACTTGTAGTTTCATTCTTGACTCGTTTGAGCCTGTAAACAACTTGTTGCTTCATTATTGGTTATATTGAAGTTGGAAACAACTTGTAGCTTCATTCTAGACTCGTTTGAAGTGGAAAACAATTTGTAGCTTCATTTTCGGTTGTTTAAAATTATAATCAACTTGTAGTTTCATTCCTGACTCGCTTGAGCCCGGAGGACACAACTTGTTGCTCATTATTGGCTGGATTGAAGTTGGACACAACATGTAGCTTCATTCCAGACTCGTTTGAAGTTGAAAACAACTTGTAGCTTCATTTTCAGTTGTTTAAAATTAGAATCAAACTTGTAGTTTCATTCTTGACTCGTTTAGCCCTTAAAACAACTTGTTTTTCATTATTGGCTAGATTGAAGTTGGATACAACTTGTAGCTTCTTCTCGACTCGTTTGAAGTTGAAAACAATTTGTAGCTTCATTTTCGGTTTTGTTAAAATTAGAATCAACTTGTAGTTTCATTCTTGACTCGTTTGAGCCCGGAAACAACTTGTTGCTTCATTATTGGCTGGATTGAAGTTGGGGAAACAACTTGTATAGTTCATTCCAGACTGTTTGAAGTGAAAAACAACTTGTAGCTTCATTTTTAGTTGTTAAAATTAGAATCAACTTGTAGTTTCATTCTTGACTCGTTTGAGCCTGTAAACAACTTGTTGCTTCATTATTGGCTCGATTGAAGTTGGAAAAAACTTGTAGCTTCATTCAGACTCGTTTGAAGTTGAAAACAATTTGTAGTTTCATTCTTGACT